>NC_056729.1:286813718-286931218 GCF_019279795.1 Protopterus annectens | reverse complement strand
ACGGTGCCAAAATACAAATACCAGTAACCAAAGTCCAAAATAGAACCCAGGAAGGAGAAACAGCAGTCCACCACAAATAGTGAAAAACATGTCTTTAATATATAAAACACATAAATGCTTAACTTAAATCATCGCATTTTCATCCTCAATACAAAGACATCATCGGATGCAATGTATCCCATACTACCTTTCTTTTATAATCCCATCAGTTATCTAACTAAAACCATTTCAAACATTAATTTGTCTTAAGCTACTAAAAATAAATAAATAAATGAATACATACTTAAATAGCATTTCTGATTAAAGACTTATAATAAGTTTAAAAGTTTTTTTATAAACCAGTGTAAGTTAATCATATTATGTGCAAACCAGGTCTTTATAACAGCCATTAAAACATATTGGTGCATTATCCAGGAATTGAACACAGGCCTCCCACATGGAAGATTAGGGTTCTACCACTAAACCACCTGTAGTATTAGTTCTTGTACAAGCCATAAACATATGTTTTATAAAAAAAACTAATGTAAGGGCTTCCTCTAGTGACCAACTACCACCACTACAATAAAATATCCTAAAGAAAAAATCATTGCTTAAGTGTTACATGTTTTCATAGGTTCATAGGTGAGTACTAGGCTAATGGCCCTGGAGCCAACACAAGCCTAGCCCAAGAACATACTCAGTCATCCTATTGCCGGATGTTAGTTCCTTGTATCCCTATCGAGCAAGGCTGTTGAAATGATCCCCAGGGTGCATTTCCTGTTTCCCATCCACTCATCAACATTTTTCTTGAAGAGGGCCGGTGAGGTGCTCTGATTGACACGAATGGGGAGTTTACTCCAGAGTAAGGGTAGTCTCTGGGTTAGGAACCTGCCCCTCCAGCAGGTTCTGTTTATTGTTGTGATGAGGTTGAGGTCCTTGGACCGTGTGGTGTGGAGGGATTGAGTCTTTTTCAGATGAAGCATGTCTGGTAACACTGGGTCCAACATGGCTTTGTATGCCAAGCAGAGATTGCCTCTAAGTAGGCGATATGAGATGGACAATATATTCACTTCACATTACAATTTTGCAGCTCTCAGTTTTAAAAGGGAGGCTATAGAGATGTTCTTATTAAGACTAGGGGGAACATTAGCTTGCAGTGTTATCTGCCACCATATTTCCCTATACTCTATTTTCTCCTCCCAAAGCCCCCCTTGTAGGTCATTTTTAACTTCTTCTAGGACAAAAAATAAAAAAAACTTGCATTCCCACATTCTTTTAGATGTTTAAATAAGGCATTATTTTCTTTCTTTTTTTTTTTTTGTTTGAATATCATAGTGGTGTTCATAAATTCTTTTTTTCAGTTTTCGCTCTGTCTTCCCCACATAGAAAGACTCACATTCTTCACAAATCACCAGATAAACTAAACCAAAAGAATGACAATTTGAGAATCCCTGTCCTTCTAGCCACTTATTTCTACAAGCTAGGAAAGCATTTTCTTTGTTCACTACATATTTACATTGTGAGCAATGGCCACATTTAAATGTTTCTTTCTTTTTCCTAACCATATTACCATGTCTACCATCCTGTTCCAATAAACATTTTAAATTCTCTCCCTTCCTATAAATGACTTAGTTCTTTGGGAATGTCACCTAGATCTGTCAATCCCGCAAACCTTTCCCATTCATTTTGTGTGTTTTTTCTAACTGGATTTGCACTCCCATTGTACTCCATTATGAATGCATTATTAAAATGCAAGTTTCTAATTTTTTGTCCTAGAAGAAGTTAAAAATGACCTAATAGGGGGGCTTTAGGAGGAGAAAATAAACTTCTCAAACACTTTAATTAATTATTGCCTTCAACCCTGTCTTATATCTTTTCTTTTTCTGAATCTTTATTCTCCTTTCTATGATATGCATCAAAGTTATTACTGTTCTTTGATTCTCTCAGGTACTGCAACATGTTTCTCTATCCTAATTTCTATTAGTCTTCTGTGACTGAAAGTTTATTTTAAGCATTTTATATGCATCTCTTTAACTTGGTATTTGCTTTTATCTGCTTATATATAATTTGTACGGTGGTACGGCGGTAGCGTTGTTACCTCACAGTAAGAGGCTCTTCTGTTCGATTCTCGGCTTTGCTTGGGAGTGCCTTCTGTGTGGAGTCTGCATGTCCTCCCCGTGGTTGGGTAGCGTTCGAAAGACATGCATGTGTAAATGGGCGTGTCTTCGTTTAAGGTAGGGCATCGAGTTGGCACCTCAGTGTCTTGTAAAAATCTACTGCCAATCATTAGCAGACCGGAGTTCTGCTGTGGCGACCCCTTACTGGGAAAAATCCGAAAGACAAACAACAACATGTATAATTTGTACAATATATTGTTTGCCTGTTTAACTGTGGAGCTTTTCTCCCTGGGCCTCCACTGAAAATCGGTTTCTAACCCAGTGGACTTTCCTGATCAACAAATGTTAATAACTAAATAAATAAAATAAATGCACATAATATGATCTACTTTCACTGGTTTATAAAAACTTTTAAACTTATTATAAGTATTTAATTAGAAATGCTATTTAAGTATGTATTTATTTTTTAGTAGTTTAAGGACAAATTGATGTTTGAAATGGTTTTAATTAGATAATTTATGGGGTTATAAAAGAAAGGTAGTATGGGATACATTGCATCTGATGAAGTCTTTGTATTTGAGGACAAAAACACTGTGATTTTAAGTTAAGCATTTATGTGTTTTATATATTAAAGAAGTGTTTTTCACTATTTGGTCATGGACTGCTGTTTCTCCTTCCTGGGTGCTATTTTGGACTTTGGTTACTACTGTAATTTTAGTTTTAGTGGAGAGAATGCTCACCAGAAAGATTTAACTAAGTCATGGACACTATGTCAATGGTAAAACATTTAATGAAATTATGAAGCCTGTTACTTGACAAACCACTGAAACTGCGACCACAGATATATTTGAATTCTAAAGTTGAAGAAATTGTGCCAATTTTTAGGATTTTTTTTTTTATCCCAGGAGTTATTACTACTCACTTGGTTTATTAAGTTCACAAAACTCCTGTACTAGTTTTGTTGGTTTGTCAAATATGTAACAAAGTATCAAAATATGAAAATTTGCTGTGGTTAGGCCCCCCTGTACCAGGAGGATCCCAGCAACCACAGGGTTCATTGGTGCCTAAATGCAGTAATGTATCCAAAGCTTCTCCTCTGAAAGAGTGGACCAGTGATAACACGGGACACTTCTGAGGCCACACTAATGAGGGTGAGAGAAAAGGTGCACCAGTCACAGTGTAAGATTTCAGTCCTCCTGTAAAATATGATGAGATGAGGAAATTGGAGGCAAGATAAGAGCTAAACGCATCTCTGGGGATGTGAAGGGAGTATATTAGATTAACTATAGTTAGGATTAGATTAGAATATTAGATTAACTATAATAGGAGATTAACACCAGGTGCAAATAATAAATAAATAAATAATAATGAAGCAAATGGAAATCCTAGTGCCTAAAACTTTGAGCCAGATGGCAAGATGAGTGGACAGTGCCATGAAATACAGGTATACAGACTCCCCCCAAGGTAATAGCCATAGCTACATTCTATACTTTGGCAGGCAGCATCAAGGTCAAAGGGGGGTTCCTGTGGAGTGAGCCACCCCAAGTAGTCTTACAAGGTCTCAGAAACATAAGGTTAGACAAGGGCTGCTGAGAACTAATGAAGGCAAATTAGTAGATGAGCGAATTAAGAAAGAAGCATTAACTAGCTACACTAGTCATGGACTTCTATTAAGGAAAAAGTGTTATCTGGGCACAGTCAAAGGAGAGAAAATGAACCCCGTAGGACACTCACCCTTATCTGTTGCTAAATATTAGGTACTGCAGCTACTGCCTCGGTATCTAAAGGTGTTATTAGGAGAGAGGTGACTCCAAGCACAGTTGATACAGATGGTCAGGGAAAGGGAAATAACATTAAAAGTCGTCCTGCCACATTTAGACAAAGAAAGAGTACAAAGAACACCTCAGGTAGGATCATTAGAAAACCGGGCATGTACCAGCCAAATGAAATGATAAGAATACAAGCTGAAGTAAAATGAAAACTTTTAACTAGAAAACTCAACTAGCAGTGATGCAAAATATCTCCAAGAGTAAGTAGCTGGTTATGAAATAGAAAAGCCATGTTCAGCACAACTAATCATCCAAAGGGAACCTGGTAAATGTACAAAGTTGGTTCTTAAAAAGTAAGAAAACCAAAACAAGGTGGTGGCTGGTAGACTTGCAAAAGTGTATCAGGGAAGGAAAGCTGTCAAAAAATCAACTAGGGAAGCATTTAGGTGTCATGAAGTCCCTGTCTAGAGGGACTGCATGTTTAAAAAGGGAAGCTAAACTGGAGAAAAAAGGGTGAGCTCACCATTAGTTGTCGCTATTCAAACCAGAAGATGCAGTGAACCAAACACAGAAAATTGTCTTCCAGATTAAAACTCTTTCCTCTCAGCAATGAACCATATGAGGTTCTGAACAGAAAAATGGCAAATGCTGTAGTGGTTGAGGTTAAGGCTAAAAGTGCAAATAAAAAGCATTTCATAACTGAGAGGAAACCCTGCCATGACAGATACCAGTTTCGTTCTAGGCAACACCAAGAGAGAGAGAAAAGGTGAGACAAGTCAGTGTCAGTGCCTCAACAGGTGGCACACTTGCCTTTGGTGCTGGAAAATCAAAAGGGCATGAGTTCTATTCCTATCCCAGGTACTTGGATTAATTTTCCAAGTCTGACAGCATGGGGGGGGGGGGGGCTGCCTACTAGAGTGTGCCATACTGCAGATAAGATATTAACCTAGAGTCACATCTACCTTAGCTGGTGGTGGCTCAGGAACTTACTGAAAAAGGCATAGGAGAAGTTGTCAGGTGCCCTGGCCAAATTTCCCATAGTCAGTTATGAGTACCACCTTGGGCTTCCCTGAAAAGATGACAGGGGCTTAGAGGGACTAATCCAGTCAACAGAGAGTAAATGCATAAATAAATCATGGAACTAGGGGCAAACCTTGTTATTTTTTGGTTTGTTGCTATGTTTATGGGCTCCACCAAAGTCCAGCTATGTATGCTGAGTTAATTCCTCATTAGATGAAAAGACAGCAGTAAACTGAATATTTGGTTCTTCCCTCTTCATCTAACTTTCTAGCTTGTGCCAAAACCCAAGTTATAATGACAAAGATACATGTCCTGCCTCTTGATCAGCGTACTAGCAATTACCTCACACATGTAACTATAAAAACTTTTCTAGAATCCTTCTGTGGGTTTTGAGGAGACATGGAAAGGGTGAGTTGGTTGAATACTAGAAAGAATGGCTTATATAGGTTCCCTGCTGAAATTCTGCCACTCATAATGTCAAACATGCAGAAAAAATCACTAAAATACTGGAGAAAAGTGAATATCAAACATCTATCTTCCACTTTAAATTTCTGTTTTTGCAGGGGGCAAACCTCTCACCCCCCCCTGAACTTATTTATACAACCTCAGATATCAGCATTAAGGAGTATTCCAAGAAAGTCATCTTGGACTTTAGTATATATGTCTATTTTTTCACCCATTCAGTCTCAGCATTACTGGACTCAATAAAGTGGATCCAGACATTTCTAATGATTACCCTTAAGGATCCGTACTGAAATGTTAGCACTTGTAATGCCGAGTACCAACATACCAAAAAAAGTACAGGAGAAGAGCAAATATTGAACATTGTTCTACTCCTTTAAACATTTTTTGCTGGGGGACAAGTCCCCCACAAGATTGCTATACCTCAGAGAAGTGGGAATATTTAAGAAATAGGTTCATAGTTTCATAGATGTGTACTAGGCTAATGGCCCTGGAGCCTTTACAAGCCTAGCCCATAGGATTACCCTGGCATCGTGTCACCCAACCTTAGTTCCCAGTCCCTTTGCAAGTAGAGCCACTGGAGTGATTCCCGGGGTGAATTTTCTATTTCCCATCCACTCATCAAGATTTCTCCTGAAGAGGGCCAGTGAGGTGCTCTGTTTGACATGTATGGGAAGTCTACTCCAAAGCATGGGCAGTCTCTGGGTTATGAACCTGTCCCTCCAGCACATTCTGTTGATTGTGGTAATGAGGTTGAGGTCTCTGGAGCGTGTGGTGTGGAGGGATAGGGATTTCTTTAGATGTAGCATTTCTAACAGAGCTGGGTCAGACATGGCTTTGTAAGTCAAGCAGAGATCGCCTCTAAGTAAGCGATATGAGACAGAGAATAGTTGGAGTTTTTTGAGTCTGTCCATATAGGACAAGTGTTTAAGGCCTAGGATCTTCTTTGTGAGGTACTTTTGCAACCTCTCCAGGTGTTGCAGGTGTTTAGTGAGGTACATGCCAAATGGGGCATTGTACTTGATGAGTGGCCTAATGAGGGAAGACTAGAGGGAGACAATGACCTCTTTCTTCCTGGATGCAAAACCCTTACTAATGAGATGCGCCACACAGAAGGACTTTCTGACCACAGTAGCAATGTGGTTGTCAAAAGAGAGGTTGCTGTCAACCTGTGTTCCCAGAACTCTTATAACACCTTCTGTGTTCAGTGGACTACCATTAATGTGGTAATTCATGGGAACTGGGTTTTTCCCAAAGGGGGTGAGAACACATTTTTTGGCATTGAGCTTAAGGCCATGGTTCTGACACCAGTCGTTGTTCTCAGTGAGGCCTTTCTGCAGGATGTCAACATCATTTGGGGAGTTAATAATGGCTCCCAACTTGCAATTGTCTGTGAACTTTGTCAGCTAGAGTCCCTTCGTGTTGGTCTGGACTTCAGAGAAGTAGATACCAAACAGGAGGGGACCCAGGACCAATCCCTGTGGGACTCCCCTTGTGACTGATCAGCAGTCTGACTTGGAGTCAGCTTCTTTCACACTGTGGGTTCTATCTGTGAGCCAGTTTGCAACCCACCTAATGACATAGGGGTTGATGCCTAGCTTAGTGAGTTTTTCTATGATTCTTGAGTGGGGAATGGTATCAAAGGCCTTGGCCACCTTGCCTTCATCCACAGCTCTGGTGACTGACTCAAAGAAGTCAACCAAGTTGAGCAGGCACAATCTAGCCTTCACAAAATCAAACTGTGTGTGATCCAGAGTTTGGAGATTCTCTATATCCTTGTTTATTAATTCCATGATGATGCGTTCCATAGCTTTGCATATCAGACTTGTCAGGCTAATGGGGCGATAGTTCCCAGGGTCTGTAGGCACTCCTCCTTTGTGTAGAGGGATGACTATAGCAGTGCGCTATTTGGTAGGGACAAAGCCTGAGGAGAGGCTGTGATTGAACAGGGCACACAGGTGAGGTGCCAGTTCACTTTGTAGTTCATGTAGAACACAACCAGGGATATTGTCAGGTCCCATAGAAGATGTATTCTTGGCCTTGGACTGTGCTGTTTTAACCTGTGCAGCAGTAATACTGGGTACCTGGCAATCTACTGGTATTGTGATTGGTCCTTTGGGAGGGAGATCTCGGTCTTAGTTATATGCAAGTCTGTTTTTTTGGCCATTCAGTCTCAGTATTACGGATTGGCTAAAATGGGTCCCGACGTTTCAACCTGTTGCCTTATATATCTTGCTAAACGCATTTCATTAACGTTTTATATTGCTGAAACAAAGATATTTTTGTGTACATTTCCATATGGAAAGAAATTAATTTTCAATGAAAATCTAGTCTTATAATGCATTCATTTGCGAATCATATTTCTTTGAGGCTATTATACACCCTGTAGTTGCTTTTTAGTTATTAATAAAAAATCCCATGTCATCATATTTTGAAGGAAATATGATTTAGTGTGATTACTTGTCTTTTTACAGGAAGCTTCAGATTCTAGTTCATGTGAAAGAATGAAAATAGTTCCTATAACCCTTTCAACATAATATCCCATAGGCCTCTATTACAGGAGGTTTAAGGTATCATGCAGTAAAAACTCTAGCTTGGCTGGATATTTCTTGCGGTTTTTACTGACTGGTTTCACTGGGTGAGATTTTACCCTTTGCTTTGGCTGTTTCAAAACGAGAAAATAAACTTTCATGTTTACATTTCCTCAGACATAGGTTCATAGATGTGTACTAGGCTAATGGCCCTGGAACCTTTACAAGTCTAGCCCATAGAAGTGCCCTGGCATCGGGCCACCCGACATTAGTTCCCAGTGCCTCTATAAGGTAGAGAGACTGGAGTGACAGCCAAGGTAAACTTTCTATTTCCCATCCACTCATCAAGATTTCTCTTGAAGAGGGCCAGTGAAGTGCTCTGCTTGACATGTATGGGAAGTCTATTCCAGAGCATGGGCAGTCTCTGGGTGAGGAACCTGTCCCTCCAGCATGTTCTGTTGATTGTGGTAATGAGGTTGAGGTCTCTGGAGTGTGTGGTGTGGAGGGATTGGGATTTCTTTAGATGTAGCATTTCTAACAGCGCTGGGTCAGACATGGCTTTGTAAGTCAAGCAGAGATCGCCTCTTTGTAGACGATATTAGACAGAGAATAGCTGGAGTTTTTTGAGTCTGTCCATGTAGGACATGCGTTTAATGTAATGCTAGGATCCTCTTTGTGTGGTATTTTTGTGGCCTCTCCAGCTGTTGCATTTGTCCAGTGAGGTACATGCCAAATGGGGCATTATACTCAATGACTGGCGTAATGAGGGAAGAGTAGAGAGAGAGATGATGACCTCTTTCTTCCTGGATGCAAACCCCTTGGTAATGAGATGTGCCACGTAGAAGGACTTTCTGACCACAGTGGCAATGTGGTGGTCGAAGGAGAGGTTGCTGTCAACCTGTGTCCTCAGATCTTTTATAACGTCTTCAGTGTTCAGTGGGCCCCCATCAATGTGGTAATTAGTGGGAACTGTGTTTTTCCCAAAGGGGATGATGACACATTTTTGGCATTAAGCTTAAGACCATGGTTTTGACACCAGGCATTGGTCTCAGTGAGGTCTTTCTGTAGGATGTCTACATCACTTGGGGAGTTAATAATGGCTCACAGCTTGCAGTTGTCTGCGAACAGAGTCCCTCCATGTTGGCCTGGACTTCTGAGAAGTAGATGCCAAACAGGAGATGACCCAGGACCGATCCCTATGGGACTCCACTCATGACTGGTTGGCAGTCTGACTTGGAGTCCACTACTTTCACACTGTGGGTTCTATCTGTGAGCCAGTTTACAACCCACCTAGTGATATAGGGGTTGATGCCTAGTTTGGTGAGTTTATTAATAATTCCTGCATGGGGAATGGTATCAAAGGCCTTGGCCAGATCGAAGTAGGCTGTATAAACTGCCTTGCCCTCATCCACAGCTCTGGTGACTGACTCATAGAGGTCAACCAGGTTAAGCAGGCATGATCTACCTTTCACAAAACCAAATTGCACGGAATCTAGAGTTTGGAGATTCCCTATATCCTCGTTAATTAGGTCCATAATGATGCACTCCTTAGCCTTACATATCAGACACGTCAGGCTAATGAGGCGATAATTCCCAGGGTCTGTAGTTGCTCCCCCTTTATGTAGAGGAATGACTGTAGCAGTTCACCATTCAATAGGGACAAAGCCTGAGGTGAGGCTGTTATTGAACAGGGCACACAGATGTGGTGCCAGTTCACTTTGTAGTTCATGTAGAACACATCCAGGGATATTGTCTGGTCCCATGGAAGCTGTATTCTTGGCCTTGGACAATGCAGCTTTAACCTGTGCTGCAGTAATGCTGTGTACCCGACATTCCTCCGGTATTGTGATTGGTTCTTAAGGGGGGGAGAGAGAGAGGTAAAGTTGGCATTGAATCTGTCGGCCAGTATGTTGGTAATATCTATTGGCTCAGTATAGGAGGTACCATTGTGCAGTAACTCAGCGCAAACCTGGGTATTGCATTGGAGATTCTTGATATAACTATAGTAGGCTTTGTGGTTGTTTTTAGTGTCTGCTGCAATTCTGCCTTCATAGCCAGCTCTAGAAGTTTTGATGAGGGATCTCAACTTTTTCTGAGGCTAATAAAGGAGTGTTTCCAGTCTTGCAACTTCACCTTTTTCTGCAACAGTTTCTTTCTTTTGTTGTAGAGTTTATTAATGATAGGGGACCACCAGATTGGCTTCCTTTTTTTGGAGGAAAGCATCTTTGTTCTGTTGGGTATGGCTAGTTCCATGCATTCATGTATGTGTTCATACAGTGCATTGGTGCATGATTCGGCATTCATCATTTATTTTCCATTGACATGGGTGCTGTGAAGTTAGCCACCTCTGTTTTTAGGAGCCCAAAGTCAGCTTTGGAGAAGTTTTTCATGGTGGTTACCTTTGTGGGGGGTGTGGGTGAGATGTGGATTTCCATGGTGATTAGTTTGTGGTTGGATCTAACCGGGGAGAAAATGACTATTGTTGTAGAGCAGTGGTTGCTCATGTTTGTGATAACCAAGTCAAGGATGTTGCTTCCTCTAGTGGAGGTAAGAATGAGCTGATCCAGGGCATTGGAATTGATGAATTCCAGGAAACGTTGAGCCAGTGTATTGGTGCATGATTAGTTTTCCCAGTTAATGCATTAACCTTAATGCACATTTAATATTAATACAATTATTAAGTTGAAACCCTTAGCTGCAGTGCACCAGAGTTGCCACTTGCCTTCATATGGAAGCAGTACATTATTATTATAATCATCCCATGCGGTTTGTGAAGCATGATATACTATAATACTTGCAATCAGATACCTTCACTGTAGTGACATTTGAGATAATGTCTCGCTCATGAATTTTCAAATGACTGCATTTAATTGTTCCAAATTCTAATACTTAAGCATCTCTTAGCTTAATCAATATAGAATTTGCAACGTACAAATGGTAATGTGCATTGCATGTTTTGTTATGCAATATGCATAACCCTTAAACCAGTACCAAACACCACTGTTTGGATAAATGAATAGTTTTGTGACATTGACATATATCTGACACATTTGAAAGCACCTCATTTAACATCTGTTAGGTTTGTAGTATTCAGATTGGCTTTGTCAAGCATTTTTTTAGATTATTTCATCAGCCACGCAAAACCATAGTTTCTGACCTATCAGATTAGTGACATTTATATTATTTAAAAAATGTATTTCTACCTAATAACTGCAGCTGCTCCATACTGTGACTAGATGGATTATACATCATCATCATTATGTACTACTCAGCGTAGTCAGAAAGTTTCTCCAGGAAGCACTACCTATACTGCAAAGAATGCTGTTACAGTTACAAAAGCATGATTTAACAGTCCAGTATAGACCAGGCAAATAACTGCATGCTGTCAGTCTCTTCAGCACAGCCTGTTTCTAAGGGAAAAAAAAGAACTTTTGCAGGAAGATTCATAACATTTTGGGGGGTTTTACTGCAGTTATCAGTCACACAAAATTATATCTCAAAACATGTACTCAAGAAGACAGCGAGATAAAACTACTTAAGGAAGTTATGATGAAAGATTGCTGAAATCAGCTACCAGTAGTGCCTCTGTATATCAGCGATTCATTATCCATACAGGGATGAATCAGCTGTATATAAAGTCTCATGTTTGAGTTTGATAAAATGATTATACCAAATGAAACGAGAGAAGCCGGGCTGGAGACAATCCATGAATCGCATTTAGGCACTGTGAAGTATAAAGAAAGAATTCTGGATACTCTATTTGCCAGCAATATCAGAGCAGGTGGAAGGAAAAGTACAAAGTTGTCAAATCACTGCTGTCACATGTTACAGCAGAGTTGCTATGGAACAAGATTAGAACAGCTCTATTTTGGTTCAGAGATGACCTGGGAGAAATTAGGTGAGAATTTAGAAGGACAGAAGTATGACTTCAGGATGTACAGACATGAAGTATAATTTACAAACCTATCTACTACATTGACTCTACATATCTATATAAAATACAAGTTTGCAACAGAATGCAGAGACTGACTGATGCATATAATAAAATATGACGTTGTTGAAAGTGCATTCATAACATAGCATTAGCCATGACATGGTAAGATACAGTTAAAAGCATTTTTGAGAACTGATGTACACTAATGCTGATACTTCTTTATTTATCCATAATATTTACATTTTTTTATAAAAGGGGGGATTGCAATGTATAGTAGAAGCATATGATATATTCAGCACTGTGATTCAGTTACAGTAAAAACATTGAATACTCAGCATCAAACCTGTGGTAAGTCTCCTTAGATGTATCTTATATAAATTAATTTCCTGCATACCTCTCAACTGTACAGGTTTTCGCAGAATGTCCAGATTTTTACCTCATGTTTTGGGTTCGTTTTTCATAAAAGTGTGGCTTTCTGGCAAATCATTGAGGGTTGAAGTCAGAAAATAATGACAGGCATTTGTGTTTCAGACTTCATACCCTTCAAAAAAATTCATGCTAATAAGAAACCCATTTTTTTATCAATTTTCTAAGTTTACAAGAGCAATATTTAAAAAGTGTCCCTATTTCTGGGCCCTTGTCCCCCCATTATCGATGGCTTTGTCCGAATTTCTTGCTCTAAGAGGTTGAGAGGAATGATTTCATGATGTATTACTCTGAATCTTTGGCTCATTGTTCAGTTTCTTGAAACTGTGTTCATTCCTTAATAATGTCTAGTACTACATCATACTGGCTCTGATTCCTTCGTGCCTTGATTAAACTGGGGGAATGATGTTGCCACACATAGAATCACAAAAACATTTGCAGAGGCTTTCAATAATAATCTGCTCAAGCAACAGAGACCTCCAAAGCAGAAATGCAAGCAACCTCCACCTCCCAACACAACCCAAATGACACATAGCCCACAGACTCAGTGTGCCAATAAACCACAGCCCATAAGGCAAACCAACATACCCAACATACCAGTCATAGGTGACTCTATAGTCAGGCACACTGATGTCCCACTCACCAGGCTAAACAAGGAGAAGGTTGCTGTCAGCTGCCTGTCAGGTGCCAGGATCCACCACATAACCCACGCACTCAGGTCACTCCACAACAAGTACAAATATGACTCTGTCATTGTCCATGTTGGTGTGAACAACCTGAGACATACCTCCCTGGACTACATGAAAAGAGACATGGAAGAGCTTTCCGATCTTGTAGCCTAGGCAGGTATGACCCTAGCTCTGAGTAGCATCCTGCCATCACACAGAATGATACCGCAGTACAAGGAAAAAATGATTGACTTCAAAAATTGGCTAAGGTTCTGGTGTCATTCTAAGGGGATCCAGTATCTGTCTGCCTGGGACAACATGGTCAACAGACCACGATGCTTTACCAAAGATGGCCTGAACCTGTCACCCCTGGGATTCCGGATACTGGCTAAGGCTCTTGCCACATCTATAGTGCTTTTTTAGGGTCTATATTAGAAGACTGAATGTTTAGGTGATCGAACACCTAAACATCAATCTTCTAATATCGAACTGCACAATGTCGAACATCCCAGGGAAACACGTCCCTCGGCTACAACACAAAAAACATTACTTTACATCTAAATTAAGTGGGGGGCTTCACCCCCCCCACACTCCCTGACACCCCCCCTAACTAAATATACCAACTCCGAGATCGCTCAACAGTAGGGAAATAACAAACTCCAGCAAACGGCCAAGGGAAATATTTCCCTGCGTTAAATCGTCCGTTTGCTGTTTTTTTTGCTTTTGATATTAGAAGATCGATGTTTAGGTGTTCGATCACCTAAACATTCAGTCTTCTAATATAGACCCCCTTTTTTAGGCAAGGTTCAAATGACAAATTCACCACTGTAACAGGAACAGGCAAGCAAAAACTGAGGGTAATGCTACTCAATGCTAGAAGGCTAAATCTCAAAATGCACTCACTTGAGGCACTCCTTAAAATGGAGAACATCGACATCTGTGCAGTGACTGAGACCTGGTTCAAGGCTCTAGAGAGCACCCCTGCATTACCAGGCTATAACTCATACCACACTTGTCGGACATCTAACCTGGACCAGAACACCAAAGGCAGAGGTATGTCCATATTCATTAAGGATATCCACACCTCCAGGCTAGTTGCTCAGCATAATGCATCCAAGGTTATCCAAGTGCAACTAACTCTGGGCAAAACTGCAATTCAAATTGTAGCTTGCTACAGATCCCCCACCATGCCCCAGGATTCCCACTCCTCTTTTCTTGATATACTGGAAAATATTAGGGTTCAACCAAACACCCTAATAATGGGCGATTTCAACTACCTCATCATTAACTGAGAAAACTACTCATGTACCAACTCCTTCACTCAGCGCTTTCTGGAATTCATAAATTCCAATGCCCTGGATCAACTTATTCACACCCTCACCAGGGGCAACAATATCCTAGACCTAGTCATTACCAACATGAGTGACCAATGTTCCACACCTGAAGTCAACTCCTCGTTGGTCAGATCCGACCATAAGCTAATCACCCTAGATATCTGTATCCCACCCCCGCCCACCATTAAGGAAACCATGGTGAAAAATTTCTCCAAAGCCAACTTCATGCTTCTTAAGACAGAAGTGGTGAACTTCATGACACCCATGCAGATGGACAATACAGTTATGACTGCTGAATCCTACACAAATGCATTCTATAAGCACTTACATGGAGTGCATGGATCATGCTATTCCAAACAGAACCAAGACACTATCCTCCAAATAAAGGAAGCCAATCTGGTGGTCCCCTGCCATAAACAAACTCTACAACAGAAGGAAGAAATTGTTGCAAAAGAGAGTAAAATCCCATGAATGGAGGAGCTCCCTGGAAGCCTTACTAAGAAGCTGAGATCCCTTATAAGATCCTCTAAAGCTAGCAATGAAAACAAAATCACCACTGATTCTAAGGGCAATCACAAAGCATTCTATAGCTATGCCAAGAATCTCAATGGCAACACCCAGATCTGCCCTGAGTTACAGCACAACGGCACAAAAATTACAGAACCAACTGATATTGCCAACATCCTGGCAGATAGGTTCAGTGCTAACTTTACCCCCCTCTCACACTCTAAAGGGCCCATATCTATACAGGAAGAATGCAGAATCCCTGTAATCATATATATGCAGGTAAAAACTGCACTCTGTAAAACGAAATACACAGCATCCATGGGACCGGACAACATCCCAGGCTGCGTTTTACATGAACTTCAGAACGAACTGGCTCCCCACCTAAGCACCATGTTCAATCATAGTCTCACTTTAGGCTTTGTGCTCACTGAATGATGCACAGCAACAGTTATCCCACTCCACAAAGGGGGAGCCACCACTGATCCTGGGAACTATCACCCTATTAGCCTGATGAGCCTGGTCTGCAAGGCCATGGAATGTATCATCATGGAACTCATAAACAAAGACATTGGTAACCTCCAAACTCTGGACCCCATCCATTCCGTGTTTGTGAAAGGCAGATCATGCCTTCTGAACCTGATCGACTTCTTTGAGGCAGTCACCAAAGCCATAGAAGAGGGTAAGGTTGTTCACACAGCCTATCTTGACCTCGTCAAGGCTTTTGACACCATCCCCCATTCTGGAATTATAGCTAAACTCACTAAACTAGGTATAAGTCCCTATGTCACAAGATGGGTTGCCAACTGGCTTACTGACAGAACCCACACTGTAAAAGTTGCAGACTCCAAATCTGACTTCAAACCAATGACAAGTGGAGTACCCCAGGGTTCAGTCCTCTGACCTCTCCTGTTTGATATCTACTTCTCTGAAGTAAAGGTGAACACAGAAGGCCTCTGGTTAACAAAGTTCACAGATGACTGCAAACTAGGAGCCAAAGTCGAGTCCCCAAATGATGTGGACATCCTACAGAAAGCCCTCACTGAGACAGATGCCTGGTGTCAGAGGCATGGCCAAAGCTCAGTGCCAAAAAGTGCATTGTCATCCCCTTTGGTAAAAACTCTGTACCCATGAACTACCACATAAATGGCAGTCTACTTAATGCAGAATGTGTGATAAGAGACCTTGGGATCCAGGTGGACAGTAGTCTCTCCTTTGATAATCACATCATCACAGTAGTCAGGAAATCCTTCTATGTGGCACACCTCATCAGAAAAGGGTTCTCATCCAGGAAAAAAGAGGTCATTGTTCCCCTCTACTCGGCAGTCATTAGATGCATTATAGAGTACAATGCCCTTTTTGGAATGTACCTCACAAGACATCTGCAGCAGCTGGAAAGGCCATAGAAGTACCTCACAAAGTGGATTACTGGCCTCAAACAGATGCCCTACACTGACCATCTCAAAAAACTCCAGCTTTACTCTGTACCACATCGCTTACTCCAAGGAGATCTCTGCCTAACATATAAAGCTATGTTAAACCCAGAGTTGTTGGGCATGCTACACCTAAATAAATTCTAATCCCTCTGAGCTACATGCTCTAGGGACCTAAACCTTGTCACCACAATAAACAGGACATGCTGGAGGGATAGATTCCTGTCCCAGAGACTTCTTATACTCTGGAACAAGCTACCCATCTATGTCAAGCAAAGTTCCTCATTAGCACTCTTCAAGAAAAATCTTGATGAGTGGATGGGAAATAGGAACTACACCCCAGGGATCACTTCTGTGGCTCTGCTCGATAGGGGCACAGGAAATTAAATTTCTTGTGTGGTGTAAGCCAGGGAACCTTGTTGGCTAGGCTTACTTAGGCCCTTGGGCCGATAGCCTAGTACCTACTTATGAACGTATGGCTGTTGTACTTATAAGGGTTTCTGTTGTTACACAGCATCCAGAAAAAGAACACATAAGATTTAAACTATTTGTAGTACTTTACTGTGCTATTTCTAAAGACAGTTCTTTACTCTCCATAGACTTAAAGGCTTGAATTTCTGTTCCTCTCTGTTTTTATTCATGCCTCCATTTATCTCTCTCTCTCTCTCTCTCTCTCTATATATATATATATATATATATATAGTCAATAGAATTCCCTTTTAAAACATAGCAGCCAGAGCACTTTCCAAGATACCCATTTTAAAATTTACACCATATCATCGTCATGTTCCTGTTTTGCTAAAAGTCTGAACTGATTTAAACATCGAGCTATAGGATTTTGTCTGTACCCAGACCATCCTTTGCCTCAGCAGAACCTTTGTGACCATGCTGACAGGGCCTGGGATGTGGAGACAGCAACATCATTAAGTCAGTATTGCATGCTTAATTATTGCATGAGCACTCAACATCACAAGGCCAGCCTCCCCTTGGATGCCTCATAAGTGTCCACTCTTTGACATCACTTTCCCCTTGATTCTTTGGGAATCTGTCTTCAGAAAAGAAGCTTTGAAACAGTGATACTTGCTGTAGTCTTTCATATTTCATCTAGAATCTGACACATTATGGTTACTGCAAAATTGTAAAGATATATGGGTGCATACATGTTGGGCTATACTGCTACATGTTGTAACACCTCACCTGCCTGCATCAGCTAAAATAAAGGGTGAGGATTATCAGAAATGGCATATTTTTTCACAAGCTCTGTATATTACCGATTCTAGGACTGTAAAACATGGCACATTTCCAACAGCAGATTATTTTTCCAGCAAATTCTATGAAAGAAAACTTTCCACTTTGCAAAAGAACTTAAGATTTGATCTGTAAAAATGCAGTCAGATCCATGGTAAACATATAAAATGAGGAAGAGGAATTCCTAATGCTGAATCAAATAAGCAAACATTATTAATGAAAACAATAACTGGTAGATTTCACTTGGCAAAGAATTAGGCGTCCTTATGATAATTTTTTGTGTTTTTTTTAATAAGTAGTTAAATACCACATTAAGATTCTTGGTAAATAACGAAGACAAATTTGTTCCTTGATTCAGGTTGTATGGCTGTGTGAAAACAGATCTGTTTGTTCTGCAATGTAAAAATGGTGCATTATATAAATCATTTAATATGGAATTATGGTGACTTAACTAAGTGCCAGTAAATGTTTTAACAAAATGGTTTCATTGCCTATCTGTTTCTGCAAATGCTTTCAGCTATCAAAGAGTTACATGTATCTAGCTATGCATTTTAATAAAATACTCTGAGGTCTTTCCCAGTTATGAGATCAGCAGTAAGTTTATTTCAGAAGTAATCGATTGACTGTTTATTTTAGATAAGGGATAGTAAAATAAAATATGCAGTTTTATTCTTTTTATAATAATGATGACATTTTACATTCCGGTTTATGTATATAAATATGATCTAGTCTGCATACTGCATTCAGAAGAGATTGCTTTTGTGACCTTTATGCAGTACAACACTATTATGAAATATTTTTATATGCAGCTTTTATTTTTTTATAGTTGAGAAGATGACTAAACATACGTACACTACCATGATTCTAACAGCTTGGATAAATGCTTTGTTCTGGGCCTTTGTACCCATTGTGGGCTGGGCAAGTTATGCTCCTGATCCGACTGGAGCCACGTGCACTATCAACTGGCGGAAAAATGACACGTAAGTTAAGTCTCAGTATGTCTGTTAGTAATCACCAGGATTTATCACGTATAAATGATGAACAAGCTGATTCTTAATTTACTGACTGGTTGGGACAGAGTGGGCAAATTGTACATTTTAAATTTTGTTATACCAAATCTGATTTGAAATGTAACCCAGTTACATATAAACTTTGAAAACTAGGACAGTATGGTTATACCAGAAAAAATAGTTAATAATTAGTTCCAAAAGTTATGACCGAGAGACAGCCACTGGGCAGCAGCTTATCCAGTATTAAAATGCATATTTAAATAGTAGAAACGTACTCAGATAATAAAAATCCAACAGTTTATTTTACAGGCACCAGGTAAGCGCTTTCACTTACAGCTTCATCAGGCCATTACATTTTAAAAACCTCCATTGCTTTATATACTGATCACATATTAAGACTAATTGTCCAATTTAGTATCTTAAAGCAGAACAATCAGCATATATGCTGTAGGATACGTACATAGAGCATATAGATATTAAAAAACAACATATCTACACACCATAAATACTATATGAATAGATAAATATCTGAACACATTACTAATGTATTGTCACTATTTCATTGTGTCAAATACTACCTTTAAAAACTACTTATGAAAATGTATGCTTTCTATAAAAAATATACGCTTGTGTACACATTCTACTTCTAATTAGTAGATAAGTGTGTTTATAACCACAAATTATACTAGTACAATAAATAAAATAACATCTCATTAATTTATCAAAATAGGCTATATCAGCTGAGTACATGAAACAAGGTAGTATATACATAAAAAGCAGCTAAATATATAAAAAAGAATAATATATACATAGAAATCATGATCATAATGCCACCATAATATTGCCTCTAATTAGCGATCAGACGCCCAGATTTTAATACAGGTTTCAATGAGGCTCTCTCATTGAGGCTTCTACCTTTGTCTGCTCTCATTTTCACAATACAGTTGATTTCCCTTTTTTCTGTATTGTTCCTTATGTTGCCCTCCCTTACAATAGGGGCTATAGTATCAATGACCAGGAGGCATTTGCTCTGTTGAGTGCGGCTATATTTATTTGTTTTATTTGTACTTTAATTTTCACACTTTACAGAGATGTGGCGGAAAGCATAGAAAACATTGAATCAGACTACAGACCAATCGGGTCTGTGAGAGCGGAAGAGTCCGCTGTAGCCGGTGCTGGTACTAGCGGTCTGAATAGACATGAACTGGGTCTTAACATCTCTGAAAAAAGATTGAATACTTTATATAAAGGAGGCAAAAACCTGAAGACCAAGTCTGTGATGAGCACGAGGAGTGATGTTAACTCACTACTATTATATGAAGCCAGCAGTGGTGAAGTCAGCACTTCAGTTACAATGGAGATGTTGGAACAAATGCGAACAGCAGTTGATAGACTAGAAATAGATTTTCTTAAGTTAAAACGTTTGTCTACCCAACAACAACACTTTGAAGCATGCCTCAGCAGGGGCATTATACCCAGAGGTTTGCGGGTATTGAAAATGCCCACATACGGTGAGCAATATCCAGAATTACTCACGAAACGGCAGAAACTTAACATAGAGGTGAGCATGAATTATATACAACTACTATTAGAATTCTTTAAGCCAATAGAAGAAGAATTGATTACATCTATAATAGAACAACAAGAAGTGTTGTATTCTAGCTACCCTCATGTTTTAATTGATAATGCTTTGTCTAATGTACTAGATGGAATCTTAGCTTTTGAGAAGCGCTTGTTACAGCCAAAGCACAACAAAATAGACAGAGATACACAAGATTTTCACCTAGGTCATGTCTTTACCTGGCTGAGGCCGACTCAGGCATCGAGACAAATGCCAGCAACTGCAAGGAATGCAGCTAATATCTATACTCCATCTAATAATGAAATAACTAATGACAGTAATACCAATAATAGCAGTAGAAAGGACTCAGAAGTTAATGACATTAATTATAATCCTGCTATAGGTACTGAGTCTAATATCAGCAGAATTAATGTACCTAATGTTAATAGTGTACAAAAAGAAAAAGAAAAAACTCCACCTATCATTATTACTCAAATGGAACCATCTACCAGTTCTCCAGATAATGCCTCACATCAACCTGTTGTGCGCCCTAAAAATAACACCATAGGGACAACACAAAGAGTTATTAATGAACAAAATAATGTCATGGTTTTTCAACAATTCCCCCTTCCCATAGTAATGGAGAAGGGGTTCAGGAGAGAACGTTCCATGAGCCAAGGGCAACAGAAACGGAAACTCTCCAAGGAGAGGGAGCCCAATCAAACACTCAAAAACATGTGGAACCAAACGAAGACTGTTTAGTATGGAATATCCCAAATAGAAGATTGGATAATGATGAAATGAATGTACTGAATAAGGGCTTGAACTGTATTCCCACCACTTCTAGCCAACTTACAGATGTTTTAACTGACATTAAAGTTTTCGTTAGAAATGTGATGTTGAGATATCAGTTTGGAAATGGTGAAAATGATTATAGACAGGTGTTTAAGAAACCCAGTGAATACATACCACATAATCACCCTTTGGTGGAAGCATTCTGTAATTTAGTGGAAGAGGCAAAGTTCAAAGAACAAAACCACCACCGTAACAGGTACAAGCATGCAAAATCTGAAGGTAATGCTACTCAATGCTAGAAGTCTAAACCTCAAAATGCACTATCTCGAGGCACTCCTAAAAATGGAGAACATTGATATCTGTGCAGTAACTGAGACCTGGTTCAAGGCTCCAGAGAGCACCCCTGCAATACCAGGCTACAACTCTTACCACACTTTTCGGCCACCAAAGCAGGACCGAAACACTAATGGTGGATGAGTGTCAATATTCACCAAGGATATTCACACCACCAGGCTAGTTGCCCAACACAATGCGTCTGAAATTCTCCAGGTGCAACTAACACTAGGTAAGACTACAATCCAAATTGTAGCTTGCTACAGATCCCCCACCATACCCCAAGATTCCCACTACACCTTTCTAAACATACTGGAAAATATTAAGATAGAACCAAACACCCTAATACTGGGTGATTTTAACTACCCTGCCATTAACTGGGAAAGCTACTAATGTACCAACACCTTTGCCCAACGGTTCTTGGAATACATAAATTCCAACGCCCTGGATCAACTAATCCATAGTCCCACCAGGGACTCCAATATCCTAGACCTGGTCATTACCAACATGGGAAATCGATGCTCCACACCTATCGTCACCCCCTCGTTAGTCACGTCTGACCATAAGCTAATCACCCTTAACATCCACATCCCTCCCCCACCCCCCAGTAAGGAAACCTCCATAAAAAACTTCTCCAAAGCCAACTTCATGCTACTCAAGTCAGAAGTGACAAACTTCATGACACCCATGCAGACGGGAGCTGAAATTTCAACTGCTGAATCCTACACTAAGGCACTGTACGAGCACATCCACTCATGCATAAATCGTGCCATCCCAAATAGAACCAATATGCTCTCATCCAAAAAAAAGAAGCCAATCTGGTGGTCCCCTGCCATAAACAAACTTTACAACAAAAGGAAGAAACTGTTGCAGAAAAGAGGAAAATCCCAGGATGCAAAAAACTTCCTTACCAGCCTCAGTAAGAAACTGAGATCCCTCATAAAATCCTCCAAAGCTAGTTACGAAAATAAAATTGCCAAAGATTCCAAAGACAACAACAAGGCATTCTATAACTATGTCAAGAATCTAAATGGCAATGCTCAGATCTGCTCTGAGCTAAAACAGAATGGCATTAAATATACTGATCCCAAGGATATTGCCAATATCCTGGCAGATCGATTCAGTGCCAACTTCACCTCCCTCTCACCCCCTAAATGGCCCATCTCAATACCGGAAGATTGCCAAATTCCGGTAATAACGGCCACACAGGTAAAAAACACACTCTCCAAAGCTAAGAATGCAGCATCCATGGGACCAGATGACATCTCGGGCTGTGTACTACATGAACTACAATATGAACTGGCACCTCACCTAAGTGTCATGTTTAATCATAGCCTCACCTCAGGTTTTGTGCCCACTGAGTGGCGCACAGCTACAGTTATCCCACTCCACAAGGGGGGATCCACCTTGGATCCCGGAAACTACCGTCCCATCAGTCTGACAAGCCTTATCTGCAAGGCCATGAAGTGTATTATCATGGAACTTATAAACAAAGACATTGGCAACCTTCAAACACTGGACCCCACCCAGTTTGGGTTTGTGAAGGGCCGATCTTGTCTCCTGAACTTGATTGACTTCTTCGAATCAGTCTCCAGAGCCATGGACAAGGGTAAGGTGGTCCACACAGCCTATCTAGACCTTGCCAAGGCCTTTGACACCTTCCCCCACTCTGGAATCATAGATAAACTTACTAAGCTGGGCATTAATCCCTATGTCACCCAATGGGTTGCTAACTAGCTTACTGATAGAACCCACACTGTAAAAGTAGCCGACTCCAAATCCGGCTCCAGACAAGTGACAAGTGGAGTACCTCAGGGTTCAGTCCTGGGACCACTCTTGTTTGGCATCTACTTCTCTGAAGTACAGGCCAACACTAAGGGACTCTGGATAACAAAGTTTGCAGATGACTGCAAACTGGGAGCCATTACTGAATCCCCAAATGATGTGGATACTCTACAAAAGAGCCTTACAGAAACAGATGCTTGGTGCTAGAGCCATGGGCTCAAGCTCAATGCCAAGAAATGTATAGTTATCCCCTTTGGGAAAAAACATGTATCCATGAATTACCATATAGGTGGCAGTACACTAAACACCGAAAGTTTGATAAGAGACTTAGGGACACAGGTGGACAGTGGTCTCACCTTCGATAACCACATCGCCACAACAGTCAGGAAATCCTTCTATGTGGCACACCTCATCACTAAGGGATTTTCATCCAGAAAAAAGGAGGTCATTGTCCCACTGTACTCATCCCTCATTAGACCCATTATAGAATACAATGCCCCATTTGGTATGTACCTCTCAAGACATCTGCAACAACTGGAAAGGCCACAGAAATACCTCACTAAAAGAATCACAGGCCTAAAGCAGATGCCCTACGCTGACCGTCTTAAAAAACTCCAGCTATACTCTGTAGCATATCGTCTACTCAGAGGGGATCTTTGCTTAACATACAAGGCCATGTCAAACCCAGAGCTGTTGGACATGCTACACTTAAAGAAATCCCAATCCCTCAGAGCCACATGCTCCAGGGATCTAAACCTTGTCATCACAATAAACAAAACATGCTGGAGGGATAGGTTTCTGACCCAGAGACTCCCCAGACTCTGGAATAGATTGCCCATACATGTCAAGCAGAGTGCCTCTTTGGTCCTCTTCAAAAGGAACTTTGACGATTGGATGGGAGAAAGGAAATTCACCCCGGGGATCACATCAGTCGCCCTGCTAGACAGGGGTCCAGGGAAGTAAATAGTGTGGGAAGAAATAGCCAGGGAATTGTTATGGCTAGGCTTGTATAGGCCCTAGGGCTGATAGCCTAGTACCAACCTATGAACCTATAGATTATATAGTGAACAAAGTATTAATTCCACCTACAAAAAATGTAATAGAAGTAATTTAAACAAAAATGAAAGGAAAGCATTACAGAGGTTAAAACAGGATGACACAGTGGTATTTAGACCAGCGGATAAGGGTGGACCCCTGGTAGTCATGGATAAGACAAAATATCATGAGACTATGAAGAATATACTCAGTAATGATGCAATTTATGGCATCATTGATAGGACAAGACTAGACAAAATTAAGTCAAATATATATAACACAATAGTTGAGATAGTGAACAGCTGCATTATTAAAACTTAACTAGCAAGGTTCCTGGAAGTGGAATATCCAATGATTCCAGCAATACAGAGGACACCCAAGATGTCTCTGGTAGGGGATGGTGCACGGAGCCCTTTTCGCTATATGTTGAAAGACACCTTAGACCAATTATAGACAGAAATAAAAAATATACTCAAGGGTACTAAACAATTTCTGTTGGATTTATATGGATTCTTTAATGGAACAAATATGAAATCCAACATGGTGTTTGTAACCTCAGATGTGCAGTCCTTATTCACCATCATTCCCAATTCCTCCGGCATTACTTCCATTAAAAAGTATCTAGTTAAACACAGTGAATACACAGAGCAAAAAGTTGATCTTCTATGTATGTTCCTGGAAATTATATTAGAGAACAATGTCTTTGTGTATGGTGATGACATATACATCCAACATGAAGGCGTAGCTATGGGCACATCTTGTGCCAATAGCTACGCCAACTTGTTTTTGGCCATGTGGGAAGAGGAAGCATTATTTCATAATGCATGGCACCAAAAGAGCATCCCTTTTTATCGACGTTTTGTCAACAACATTTTTTTCACATAGGAAGGTAATTTAATGGATTTAGAAAGATGTGGAATATATGAATAACATGACTACGTATCTTAGGTTTACATCCAATTATTCAGGTACTAGGATTGAGTTCCTGGATGTATTTGTAGAGAGAGAGAGTAATGAATACACATGTCAACACGGGAGTTTATAGAAAATAAATGCTATAGGAATATCCTTCTTCATCGACATAGTATGCATCCCTCGTATATATTTAATAATATTATAAAGGGACAAAGCGTTAGGATATCACGCCTTAATGCTACAGAAGAACGATATCAACAGGAAATTAATGCATTCAAGTGTAGATTACTTAAACGTGGATATAAGGAATCAGAGGTAGAGGCAGGGGTACAAAATATGCACCTACTGAGAGAAAGTACAGCTGCACCTTATTATTCTGCACAAATACATGTACCTAATCAGCATAACAGTGAAACATCTTCATTAAAAATACCTATGTATTTTACCAGTGACAACAGAAACATTAGGGATCTTAGAGATAACCACTGGCGTATTCTTACAATCGATCCACAATTAAGAGACATAGTAGGGGATAAACCTAGATTTCAGTATAAGAATAAATTTAATCTCAAAAGGCTACTATGTCATCCAGTGACTAAAACCAGTAATAATGACTATATAGGGATAAGCCCATGTGGGAAATGTAACTTCTGTACATATATTGAAGCAGGAGATGGGTTTATACACCCAGATACAGGCCAGTATTTTAAGTTTTATGTAAATGCAGATTGTGGTAGTACCCATGTGGTGTATTTGGCTGTATGCCAAAGATGCCTCTTATTCTGTGTCAGTAAGACCAATAGGGCCTTCCGGACTAGAATCAGAAAGCATCTCTATGCTATTAGAATAGGCTATAGCATGAATGCATTAGCCAAACACATTATGGCACATGGGGAGGAGCATGTGTTTCGTTTCATGGTCATTGATACCATTGCCCCTATTGTAAGGGAGGGCAACATAAGGAACAATACAGAAAAAAGGGAAAACAACTGGATTATGAAAATGAGAGCAGACAAAGGTAGAGGCCTCAATGAGACAGCCTCATTGAAACCTGTATTAAAATCTAGGCATCTGATCCCTAATTAGAGGCAATATTATGGTGGCATTATGACCATGATTTCTATGTATATATTATTCTTTTTTTATATATCTAGTTGATTTTTATGTATATACTACCTTGTTTCATGTACTCAAAATATAGCCTATTTTGATAAATTAATGAGATGTTATTTTATTTATTGTACTAGTATAATTTGTGGTTATAAACACACTTATCTACTAATTAGAAATAGAATGTGTACACAAGCGTATATATTTTATAGAAAGCATACATTTTCATAAGTAGTTTTTAAAGGTAGTATTTGACACAATGAAATAGTGACAATACGGTTTACCTTTAAAACCTCGAATCACACTTGTGCGAGTGGTCATATCCTTGCATCGTAAAACGAAACTGGAAAAAGCGACAGTTTCTAATGTTCAAAAAGCAGCAAATCGAACAGCCGATTCGCTGTTTTTCGAACATGAATGTAGACAACAAAAGTATATGCCGTGTAATGTAGGGGGGGCAAGCCCCCCTGCACCCCCCATATGGGGGGGCTGTGCCCCCCACACCCCCCTTCTTTATTATTTTAACTCCGGGATCACACTACAGCAGGGAATGGAACTATTTCCAACTTCCCACTATAGTGCGCTCTGCCCCTAAATGTCGAATGTGCAATGAGTGACTCTCACTGTGCATTTGCTCATTGCACATTCGAACCGTCTTCCGTTCAAAGTTTTCAGGACTTGAAAACTGTCTTTCGAACATTTGACGGTCGCCCGTGTGCAATACGCACATGTAAAAGTAAACCGACAATACATTAGTAATGTGTTCAGATATTTATCTATTCATATAGTATTTATGATGTGTAGATATGTTGTTTTTTAATATATATATATGCTCTATGTACGTATCCTACAGCATATATGCTGATTGTTCTGCTTTAAGATACTAAATTGGACAATTAGTCTTAATATGTGATCAGTATATAAAGCAATGGAGGTTTTTAAAATGTAATGGTCTGATGAAGCTGTAAGTGAAAGCGCTTACCTGGTGCCTGTAAAATAAACTGTTGGATTTTTATTATTTGAGTACGTGTCTACTATTTAAATATGCATTTTAATACTGGCTAAGCTGCTGCCCAGTGGTTGTCTCTCGGTCATAACTTTTGCAACTTCCTGCATTTTTATACTAAAAGGCTGTCAGCACTCCCCCCATGAACAGAAACAAAAATGCTGGGCTACAGGACTTTCCATTCTTCTATTTCTAACATCACCCAAATGTTCTAATATTCTTAACTTCACTTTTCTCTGTTTGTCCTATATACCACTTCTTGGGTGTGCATCCACATCCAATAATATACACTACCCCACATGAGTCACATTTAAACTCATTCTTTATCCAAAATGTCTTTCCATTAATCACCCAACCATCCACATTTTTTATTTTTTTACACACTTTGCACATGCTACAGGAAATGCCCCCAGCCTTTTCCCCACAGTGCTTTGTCCTTTCTGATTCAATAGTTCCCTCAAATTACTGAATCGGCCAGAATTTGTTTGTACTTATATTTAAACATTCTCATTATTAAATTCTCATTCTCTTCTTTTGCCCACTTTAGAAAGTTTAAAAAACAGATAGAATAAGCAACTGGATTTAGTAACCCCAATCGCCTTTCATCTTTACTCACATACAGCACACCTCTTTTCACTGGGTTTAATCTTGACTCTAATATGAAAGAAAACACCAGTTGCACAATTTCCTTATTATATTTTACTGGAATAATATAAACATTTGACATATGCAATATTTTCCTATTAATACTGAATTCACCAGCTAAACCTTTTTCCTGAATGCTAATCTGTGCATCCTTCAGAGAAGACACATTTCTTTCATTTGTTTTATCATAACCTTCCATTGCTTCATAACTACATTTTCCCAAATGTTATTCCTGTCAAAGACACTTAATTCACTGAAAAATACACCACCCTCCAATTTTCACATTACCCAAGCCTTACTTTCATCTTTATTCTGTAATTTCCATCTCCTTTAAATGTCCATTCAGTCAAACCAGCACTTCCGTCATGCATATCAGTTTCAACTATATCATCTGCATATGTCAAAACTACCAGTATCACTACCTCCTTTTTCATCACATATTTAGTATCTTTCATTTTATAAGCTACTTCACTCACTTTCGCATTCATCACTAGTGCAAACAATATTCCTGTCATAGGACATCTTTGTCTTATATCACACTTGTTGCATATTTTTTTACTCAACCACCCATTCATTAACACTTTCACTTTATTATTCTGATGTAATTCTATTACCTATTTCATACTTCCCCATAGCATCCCACAAGGCATCATGTCCTACTGTGTCAAATACATTGCTGATATCACCTACCATAAATTTCACATCCTCCCTTTTGCTTATAACATCATCCACCATTTCTTTCACAAGCAATAATGATTATTGACATCCCTTCCCTTTTCTACTATATATACTTTCTTCCATAATATCCCTCATCTTTCTTTTTTTCTTCTCTTTATTACTCACATAAACATTTTATAATCTGTATTATTTAGTGTGATGGGTCTCCATTTTTTATTTTATTCTTCTCATCTTTCTTCCATATAAATTTTAATATACAGCTACATAACTCTTCATAAATAAACCCTTCCTTTAACCATCCATTCAGTATATTTTCAAAATAACCTCTTTGCAAGCCCATTAATTTCTTTTACTTTCCATACCCTATGCCTTGTGAGCCTGATTCTGAATCAATATTTACTTTCTTAACTACTTCATCCAATTCATTAATAGTAATTTATTTTTCAAATTCTTCCTTAACTTGAAATGGAAATGTCTTTACCTTCCATTCTTTATTATTTCCACCCTTATACTCTCAAACATATTTTACACATGCTATACTACAACACTCACAATTTGTTCTTCTGTTCTTTTTACCTCTCCTTTTACATTTTTCATTTATCTCATTATACTAATATCCTCCTTTACTGTTTTGCCAAAATATGCAGATACCTCCTCAGTTCTCCTTTGTAAATAATATTTCTTTCTAAACAGTAATGCTTTATTTTTTTCCAGTAACTTCTATATATTTTTCCATATTACAATACGCTTTTCTATTATTCTCTAAATTTTCTAATATATTTCTATACATTTTCCCATACTTCACTTTCTCTTCCTTTCTTACATCATCCTGCATCTGAAAAATCACCTTTTATACTTCTTTTAAGTTCAATCCACCAGCCAGACCAGTTTTTATAGATGTCATTCATGGTTATATGATCCTACATTAATACCAGTACTTTGCACACTTCAATTTTACCCCATAATTTCCCCATTTATTCTTTTTATTCCCTTACTTAATTTAATATACTCCTTTTATTCCATCACCTCCATCGATATGTCTAAATAGTCTGAAAAACCTGTCACAACTGTTTCACCATCTGCTACTCACAAGGCTTCCAATAATACAAAATAATCAATTTCAGATCCAAGTCCCCCTTTTTTAAATCCATTGGGCAGGATTCACGAAGGCTTGCACGGAGTGTAAGAGACGTGTAACACTCCATGCAAGCCTCGCGATCCAGGAACAGCCCTAAACTCCGTGTAAGAGACCAGCTAAAACGTCTCTTAAACGGGCTGGGCGTGGACATGCTAAATACCTCACTTGCAGCCGAAAGGTATGCAAATGAGGTATATTAGCGATCCACGAAGCAGAAACCAGTCCGTGTAAGAGACGTTTTAGCTGCAGAAATGTACTCAGTTGACAACTGAGTACGTTTCTGCAAATTCCATAACGGAGCCATGTCAGCTCCAAATAAAGGGTGCATATGTGTCAGGCAGCATGCCAATGGCCAAATATGTGGCCATTGGCAAGGTAACCCGATGCAAAAATAATAAAAATATAATTTTTTTTTCCCGGCGATCGCCGATGTTTAAACCCGGTGCAGCCCCGCGCAAACGGGCTGCGCTGTATAAAAACATAAAAAAGAAGGTTATAAACCCACAAATGTAGGTTTCATGCAATACATGGAATGACAATGCAGGGACCAGCAGACCAAAAACAACATGGCCACCGTGTAGTGGTTGCTAAGGGGGGAAGCTGAGTCTAAGACATGTAACTAAGCATTAGTAGGCAATCTCATGTAAATGAGGGTTAGGATACTGAATCTCACAGTCACATAGCAAATGAGCACAGTCTGAGTAGTGTAAGAGATACATAAGGGGGAGGAATAGAGTAGGAGATCACAGGGGGGAATGGTAGAAAGAAATGCAGTTCATTGGAGGTCAGTGTAACATGACAGATGACAGACAAAGATCATGGAAAGAGGTGTGCCACTAGATAAGTCAGGGAAAGTCAAGAAATGGAAGGTGTACACTGTTACTTACACCAAAGTTTCTTGCTGGGTGTGCATGCGCACGTGTGTGCGCCATGAAGCGCAAGTAGGGCAGTGTGCACACGTGTAAGGCAGGCTGAGCATGTGGGAGCGTGTTGGGAGATGTTTAACACTGTTTGCGCTGGTGTGCGCGCGTGTAGGGCAGGCTGAGCATGTTGGAGGCTGTTGGCAGACGTGTAACAGTGTTTGCGCGGGTGCGCGCGTGTTTTAACCCGAATAAGTAGATTCTGAACCGTGTAAGCACGTGTGAGTGCGTGTAAGCCACTGTGAGCGTGTTTCTGCTGGTATGCACGTTGCTCCCCCCTGAGGAAACAGAAAGGAAAAAGGAAGCAACAGAATTAATAGGAAGCTAGCAGGGATAACTGCTGAAGCTATCAGGTGAAAACAATTAGAAGCAGGTAATTACACAGGCAGAATAGTAGCCCAGCCCAGCACTTAAAACTCTGCAAACAGTAGTGCAGGATGTTTCTCTTAAGAGACACTGCAAGACAGGAGTAAGCTAATAGAAGTGAAAACTGAAAAAGCTTCACTCTGAGCAGAAATGTTAGGGGCTGCCATAGCTGTCATAATGAGACATAGGCGACTTGCTGAGGGTGGTGACAATGCAGATGGTGCCAGACAACCCACAGTGAGGAGACGGAGAAGAGTGTACAGGCCCAGGGTCACCTACCACGGGTTACATGAGCTGGAGATAGTAGAGCTATAGAGTGGACAGAGAGCTCCTGCAGCAAATTGTTAAGCTGTGCAGGCCACGCCTCACACACAGAACCAACAGAGGGGAACCCATCCCAGTGGAAACCAAGGTATGTGTTGGCCTAAGAATACTAGCAACAGGTACCTTCCAGAGACCAACTGGCGATATGATGGGGATATCACAGGCATCAGCCTCCAGGGTACTGCACCAGTTCCTGGATGCCATGTCAGCACATATCGGTGATCATGTATATTTCCCCAATGCCCGTGAGGTATTGGTCAGCAATATGTATCTCTTCCAGCAAAAAGCGGAATACCCTGAGGTAGTGGGTGCAATAGACTGCACGCACATACGCATCAAAGCACCAGCCGGTGAGCAGGGTATGGCCTACATTAACCACAAGGGCTTCCCCTCCATCAACTGCCAGGTCGTGTGTGATGCCCAGGGCATAATAATGAATGTGTGTGCTGGCTGCCCTGGGAGTTACCACGATTCCCACATCTGGTATTTGACGCAGCTGTACCAGACATTTGCCAATGGGGACATCCCACACGGACACCTAGTGGGGGATGCAGGTTATGCACTGGAGCCGTGGCTGATGACACCCATCAGAAACGCACACTCACCTGAACAGGAACGCCATAATGAGGCACATGCACAAACACGTAATGTAATAGAGCGTGTGTTTGGGCTGCTCAAGTCACGTTTCCGGTGTCTGGACACATCTGGTGGAGCCTTGCAGTACACACCAACTACATGTACCCAAATTGTCATGGTATGTGCTATACTACATAATATGATCTTGCGAAAACAGCTGCAGCAGGAGCAGCATAGGGCTGGGCCAAACAGCCCCCCACCATTGCCAAGGCCATCACAGGCAGAGCGTGACTCGGAGGAGGAACCTGAGCCTGCCCCAGTAGGCAGAAGGAGGCGTGCCCAGTATGCCCTGGCCTTGGCAAAGAGGCAACGCATAGCACATATACTGGCTCAGTAGGAACCCTGGGAATGATACCCCCTCTGACTCACTCAAATAATAACATGGATGCCTAAAATGACATGACCTGCTCACAAACATGTACAGGGAAGTGTAATATGCGCATCCGACAGAGGCAGCCCTGCAGCACCACCTGAGGCATGAATGCCATGTGTTAAGTAATGTAACACCATGTACTATATGCACACCTGAGCACCCTGACTAACATCCACCCTCACCAAGCATGAAGCCACAAAATGATGATGGGATGATCAAGTGCAATAACTGGCTGAAGTAATGCAATTAGTCAAAGGGGAGCCAATGTGTTTCAGGCTGGGAAGACATGTGGAGCATGACATGATGCACCACCTGCTAGGGGTGGCATGCACCTATCATTCCATGCCTCATGGATACTGGCAAAGGCTGTCAGTACCCACAGCATGCCCTGAATAGGTAAATCTCAAAACACAAACCCACCTTCATAGGTACCACAAGGGATAGGAACCTAGATGTAATGCTCCCCAATGCCAGAAGTCTAAACAGCAAGATGTGTGCAGTGTAAACGCACACAGTATGGAGAATGTAGATACCAGTCCTGTAATAGAGAACTGGGTCAAGGCTCACATCAGCACCCTAACACTAGCAGGTCACACCTCATACTGTGCTGTACAGCCACAAAACATGGAACAAGCTACAAAAGGAGGGTGACTAGCAATAAATGTCAAGGATAACCACACCCCCATGTTGGTACCACAAGAAGCAGCATGGATTAGCCATGGTCAAATACCAATGGCTAAAACCGCCTCCCAGTATATAGCCTGCTGCAGACTACTGTCCTAATACCAGGAACTGCACCTGGCCTATGTTGGAATACATGAATATATCAAGCCCCCCAAACCACATTATATTGCTTGACTGAAAATACCCAGACATACACTGGGAGCATTATACTAGCACCAACACAGTAGGAGAAAAGTTCTCAGAAACCATAAACCAAAATGCCCAGGAACAACGTACCACTCCCACAAGAGGGGTAAGCATACTGGATGTGATAATCAGCAACATGGGTACTGGATGGCAAGATGAGAAGTGTATCCCTCACTGGTAAGACCAGACCATAGAGTAATCACACTGGATATACACATCCTGACCCCAGTCCCTGGCCAGAATACCACAGTGAAAAACATGTGTAAAGCATAGGTTGCAGCCCTCCAAACTGATGTTGAATCCACGAAAGGCCCTGTGCAAGTGCAGAATATGGGACACACCACAGAACATGTTATACAGGCATTCCATGAACACAGCCAGGAATGCTTGGAGTATGAAATCACAAATAACAACAACACACAATGCCATACACGCAGGCATCTGGCATGCTGGACTCCAGCCTTTACCAAACCATGCAAGAGAATGAGGAAGCTACCACATGATAGAGCAAACATAAAAAGGGAAGTAATCACTGACCAGTAGTATGGCAATAACATATGTCCACACATACAATCCACTAAGTCCAGCCACAACAAGTAGAATCTGTGAATCCAGAGGCAATGTGATACCTGTCCCAAGTACACAGACAACCACAACACCCCCCAATAAATACAAATATATGTGATAGATGCAACCATGTATCCAAACCAGAGGTTGAGCTCCACCAACTCAGTACTGTCAAAACTAGTCAGGAGGAGAAGGTAACCACATACACCACAAACCCAGTCCCACATAGACCTACCACAACTGTAAACCAAACACATAAACACAGAAAAATATTCTCAGAGGCCCTAATTACAAACACACCACACCAACAGAAGCCTCCAAAGCAGATCACAAGCAACCACAACCTCCAAACATAGCACATGCAACGAATAGTACACAAAGCTGGTGTGCCAAACAGTCACAGGCCAGAAGGAGAAACAACATGCCTGATACAGTTGTAATAGGTGTCTGTATAGGCAGACACACTGCTGTCCCACTCACCAGACTGAACAAGGGAAAGGGTAGAGTAAGCTGCCTGTAGGCTGCCACAAAATGCCACATAACACAAATACGCAGGTCACCCTAAAGCAAGCAGAAATATGATGCACTCAATGTCCATGCTGGTGTGAATGACCTGAGATGTACCTCCCTGGTCTACATGAAAAGAGACATGGATGATCTCTCTGAGTATGTACCCCAGGCCGGTATGACACTGGCTGTATGCAGCATCCAACCCTCACCAAGAATGATGCCACAGTACAAACACAGAATGATCATGTTTAACAGCTGGCACAGTTACAGCTGTCAGTCCAAGAGGGTATAATGTCTGTCTGCTTGAGATGTCAAGCATGACAAGCCATGCTGCTGTTCCAGTGATGGCTTGCACCTGTTACCCCTGTGCGTCTGGATACTGGATAAGGCCTTTGCCACCTCCATAGAGCCGTATGTAGGCAAGGCCAAAAAGACTACCCACCACCCTAGAAAACATAAGTGGTAGGAAACATAAGGGTAATGCTGACCAATGCCAGATGTGTAAACTGCAATATGCATGCCCCTGAGGCACTTCCCATTATGGAGAACATCGATGTCTGTGCAGTGACAGAAGCCTGCTGCAAGCCTAGTGATAGCACACCAGCACTACTAGGTTATACCACATATCATGTGTTATGGCCCCAACACCTGGACCAAAACATCAAAGGAGGGGGAGTATCCATATGCAGCACAGACACCCATATGGCCAGGTAACTGACAATGCACAAAGCAGCGGAGACCACCCATGTGCACCTAAGTGTAGTCCAAACTGCTGTACAGTCTGTAGCATGCGACAGACCACACTCTCACACACAAGAACTCCACCCAGACATCCTGAAGACACTGGACAGTATGAATGTCCCAACAAATACCAGACAAGGTACACACAAATTACCACATAGGTGGCAAACCATTATGTATGCAAGGAGTAATCAGGGACCTAGGGACACAAGTCGACAGTAATCTGTCATGTGACACTCACAATGCCAATGTGGCTAGGAAGATTGTCGATATTGGACACCGTATCATGAAAGGATTCACATCTACATCAACAGAGGTCACTGTGCCACTGTACTGTTCCCTTATCAGACCCATAATCTAGTACAATGACTCATATGGGATGTACCGGACGTGACACCTGCAGCGGTTTGGAAGACCTCATAGTTACCCCACCAAGAGGATAAAGGGTGTGAAATATATGTCATATGCTGCCTGGCTGTAGACACCCCAGCTGAATGCAGTCACAGACTGCCTACACAGAGGCATTGTATGTCTGTTGTACAAGGCCATGTCCAACACAGGAGTAATGGACATGCTCCACCACAGGAAATCAAAGCCAGTGGAGCTGTGAGAGTGACAGATGTCAGCCTCAACACATAATGAAATAAGATGTGCTGGAGGGACAGATACATAACCCAGAGGCTCCCCACACCCAGAAACAGGATCCCAATCCGTGTTAGGCAGAGCCCCTCACTGACACCCCTCAACAGGAATATTGCCAAGTGGATGGATGATCGTACATGTATACTGGGGGTCTTCACTGTGTGACGACCAGACAGAGGCACAGTAAAGAAATTCATAAATGGCCATAATAGAAACATAGCAAGGGGTGGCGAAAGACACACACACTCTGGCTAGGCTTACTAATGCCCTAGGGTGGATAGCCTAGTATGAACCCATGAACCTATGAGGATACAAAATGTACAGGACACTAAGGATAATCACAAGGCTTACCTAACTGATGGTAGGAACCATGTTGGGCATCCACAGATATGCTCCGAATCACACAGATATTACAAACAACATACCAAACACACACACATATTGCTAACATACAACCTGACAAGTGCAGTGCAAACACCCCCCCCCCCCAGAGTGCAAAATATCTATCCCAGCAGACTGCCAGTCCCCTGACATTGCAGATGCTGAGGAAACAGCCATCATCTGCAAAGCAAAACACACAGCAGCAAAGGTATGTGATGGTGTCCTGGGCTGAGGCCAACATGGACTCCAAGAATAATGGAATGCCAAATCACACTACTGCCCAATGTCATCCTTACCACAGGATATGTACCCAAAGAGCAGTGTACAACAACAGTGGTCCTTCACAACAAAGGTGTTGCCTGAATGGATACTGCAAACTACCACCCCAGGATCCTGACAAGCTTGGTCTGCACAGCTATGGAAAGGATCAGTATGTACCGCAGACAGAAGGCTATTGCAGACCTACTGATACTGGACCCTACACAGTGTGGCTGTTGTAACTGCAGATCCTGCCCCTAAACATGTTTGACCCATTTGAAGCAGTCATTAAGGTCATTGATGAGGGCAATGTGGTCCACACAGTGTAGCTGGACTGTGCACATGCTTCTAGACAATACCGTACGAGTTCAGTATGGATATGTTCACCAGCTTAAATATATACCCCTATGTCAGTAGAGGGGTTGCAAACCAGACCAAGGACAGAACTGACATGGTCAGACATGCTGCATCCATGTCAGACTACAAAGCAGATATGAGTGGCATCCCACAAGGCCTGGTCCTGCCCCCCCCCATTCTGTATATATGTCCCATAGGTATAGGCCAACATGGAAGGACTGTGACTGAACATGTATGCAGAGGAGTACAAACAGCCCACCATATCCGACCCCCAGCTGACACAAGCAACCCACAAAAGGGCCACCTACAAACAGACAACTGGAGCCATAGCCATGTCAGCAAGCTAATTGCAGAACTGTGTATAGACAACCACCGTGGATATACAGTAAGTGCCCACAAATTACCACACAGGTGTTAACCCATGATGTACCTAACATGTAATGAGAGACCTGGGTACAAAAGGTGATAGATATCCTGCACTGGACAAACATGTGGCTGTAGTGTTCACATAAACATATACTATATACCCACCCAAACATGAAGGTTGGCAGATGTAGATAAGGGGATGTCACTGTGGCTCTGCAGTCATCCTCCATCAGCGTCACAATTGACTACAATAGCCCCTGTGGGATATACCTCAGCAGACACCTCCATCAACTGTAAAGTCCACAACAGTACCCCACCAGGAGTAGCAAAGAGCATGAACAGATGCCATGTGTTGCCTGAGTAAACAAACTGCAGCCCCACACACTGCCATACTGCCCAGCTACAGGCAAGCTGTGCCTGATGTATGAAGCCATGTCCAACCTGGAATCAATGAACATGCTGCACCTTGTACAATCTGAATGGCAGTGAGCTATGCACATGAGAGACCTGAACCCCAGCACTAACATACATAGGACAAGCTGTACAGAATGATCCATAACACAGAAGGCACCCCCACTCTTCAGTAAACTCCTGGTAGTGGCAGCCAGAGAGTCACTTTTCGACACCCTTCAAGAGGAATCCTGATGAGTGGATGGGAGATGGTAGGCTAACCCTGGGTATCACTGTTATGTCAGAGGTAGATGGAGGCACAGTATACTAACCATGACATATGTCATGGCAAACTCCAGTTACAATGTGTGTCGAAGGACAAACACACCCTGTGACTAGCATCAGAAATGACCTAGGGAACATCGCTAGTGTTTGCCAATGTCCACCCATGTTGTGGAATACACTACCAATGTTGGACGAGCCTGGTGTAGGTAGTCCATATCTGAACATAATGCAACATGGTCATATGTGCATAACTGGCCCCTACACAGTCTGTTGTGCTCACTATGAAGATATCAAGCAGTCATAGGACTAAAGGCCAGGATACTGTCCACCACAGTGAAAGTACTGAACCAGTACACTATACGGTACTACAGTGTTAGGTCATTATGAAAGTATGTTGAGAACTGTCTGCAAAGTATCCCATGCAATCCCTGCAGGCACAGTATAATCCCTGTTGTGGCAGACATGAAGCAGTTGGCCAGTTAGTACACAACATGACACCCAACACACAACCATAAATGTGAGATATTGTTGAAGTTCACACACACCCAAATATGTGGTGGACTTCAGAGTGCAACATATGGAAAGCTCACACTGGGCATGCTCGCACACTTTGATAAATGAGGCATATGTCAGACAACATGCCATGGAAAGGCTGAACTGGGCATGCTCACACACTTAGGCAATATCTCCATTTAGCAGTTGGCCACACATATCTGGTATTTGTACGTGTCAGTCCAGGAACCAACCACAACACAGCAATCTGCCCAGTGCACACAGTAAATGACTACAGAGACATAAGTGATATAGTGGATCCCCGTCATATGCAAACATCTTCCACAGATACACAGGTTGGTCATAAGAACAGGGAATGCTATGGCAATAAAGACCTGCAAACAGTAGAACATCACAACAAATATTGTGCATCCGACAATTGAACATATGGGTGTAGAGGTCAATACTAGGCTTGTTGCCCTAGGGAATGACAGCTCAGCCAGAGTGTGCTTGGCATCTGCATCCCCAGTACAGTAGGCTACTGTGCCACTGTAAAGTAGGTCACATAAGGCAACGTGTGAGGCTAGTGAGCTGTGCCTCTGTCAAGCAGGGGCACCGTGGAGGTCCCAGGGATTGAATGTGCTAAGCCACAGCCATGTTGTCGGTGTGTGCTGGAAAAGGGTTGCTGAGGATCTCTAACAGTAAGTGTCCATCAATAACAGACTGAGGGGAGCCCTATCTGCATTCTCTGGACAATTCCACTGTCAACACTGTGTTGTAATGATTATGTGTGAATGAAGTGCCGTGCCGGAACTGTTCACAGATGTCCTCCCTCTGTGGGCTACAGCTCTGCAATGTATTAGCTCACTCTGTCTGTTGTACGGCTCATATATGGCTGGTGTACACCTGACAGGTGTCTTGTTGTGGAGCAGTCATGGGTATATGTGGGATAGCATGATCAATGCAAACCGTACACATGCTCATAGAATGCAATTGTCAAGGATTATGCTGAGTGGCCAGTATAGTCCCCCAGCATGGGTTCTCTGAAGTCGTCCACCCCAGTCTTCACAAGTGTAGAGTGTGCTTGTGCTAAATACAGTTTGTGTGCAGTGACAACCTTGCCTGGGGGTGGAGATGGGATATGGATGTCCAGGGAAAGGTGGGTATGGTCAGATATCAACAATGGTGGTCTACCTCTGGTGTGGAACAGTGAGTACCCACGTTGCAGATGGACAGGTGCAATATGTATTCCCCCATGTGGCTGTGGTGTGTGGTTCTGCCATAGCACATGGACCCACAAATTGTAGTGGCTGTAGGGTAAAGTGGTAGAGGCCTGAGTAGTTCTCACACACAATATGCCTGTACCTGATGTTAACAACTGGAATGGTGTATGTGAACACCTGCATATCCCGGCACTGTTCCCAGGGAAGCTAAGTGTGTGTCCTGGATATGGGTGTGGTGTTCTGGACTGGTTGTGTTGTGTGTTACAGGTCCTGTGGTCACAAAGCATGGTATAGAACATAACCTTCCAGTGCAATGTGCATATCCGACCCTGACGTAGGTGGCTGCAAATGCATATATATGCTATCCCCCACCTGACAGGTAGTACTACATGTACATACCTCTGTAGAAATGAAGATGTCAGCACCCTATAAATACTGCAGGTGCAGAACAGATGCCCAGTAATTTGGATAGTGCGCTCTGCTAATGCGTCTCCCTCAAGTGTCATAATATAGTTAGGTAGGGTTTTGAATCCTGCAAATGCTCAGTGTGTGGGTGGGTGAGTGGGGTTTGTGTGTGTGAAAGGCTGTGAGAGGGAAATGTCCCTTTTGGCAACTGGGAAAACACACTACAGGATGCACATCCCCCTTTCTAAACACTGATGATGTCAGCACCCTATAAGTACAGCAGGAGAAGGGAACCCTCCCAATAATGCGAATAGCACGCTCCACTAATGCATCCATCTCGAGTGTCATAACATAGTTAGGCAGGGGTTTGAATCCTGCAAATGCTTAGTGTGTGTGCAAGTCTGTATGAAGGAAATATCCCTTTTGGCAACTAGGAGAACACACGACAGGATGCACATTCCCCTTTCTAAACACTGGTGATGTCAGCACCCTATAAGTACAGCAGGAGAAGGAAACTTCCCAGTAATGCGAATAGCGTGCTCTGCTAATGCGTCTATCTCAAGTGTCATAACATAGTTAGGTAGGGGTTTGAATCCTACAAATGCTCAGTGTGTGTGGAGGGGGTTAGTGTGTGTGCAAGTCTGTGTGAGGGAGATGTCCCTTTTGGCATCTGTGAAAGCACTCTACAGGATACACATTCCCCTATCTCAGCATGGATGATGTCAGCAGGAGAAGAGAAACCTCCCAGTAATTCGAATAGCGCACTCTGCTAATGCGTCTCTCCTGAGTGTCATAATATAGTTAGGTAGGAGTTTGAAACCTGTAAATGGCATGTGTGTGTGTCTGGATGTAGGGACTCTGTGTGTGTGCAATTCTGTATGAAAAACATGTGCTTTTTTGAAATCTGGAGATCACACTACATGATGCACATTACCCTTTCCAAACAGTGATGATGACAGCACCCTATACCTACAGCTGGAGAAGAGACATCTGCCAGTAATCAGAATAGTGCAACCTGCTACAGCATCACTCTCAAGTGTCATAACATATTTAGGTAGGGGTCTGAAACCTGCAAGTGGCAAGTGTGTGTGTGTTTGGATGTGGGGAGTTTGTGTGTGTGCATTTCTGTATGAAAAACATGTTAGTTTTGGAAATCAGGAGATCACACTACCAGATGCACATTACCCTTTCAAAACACTGATGATGTCAGCACCCTATAAGTACAGCCAGAGAAGAGGAACCATCTAGTAATCCGAATAGTGCGCTTTGCTAATGTGTCTCTCTTGCGTGTTGTGACTTGGTTAGGTAGGGGTATGAATCCTGCAAATAGCAAGTGTGCGTGTGTGTGTGTGGGGGGTAGTATGGTGTGTGTAAATGCAAGTGTGAGAGAACAGATCCTTTTGGAAGATACTACAATACACCAGATGCTGCATATTCCCCCAGTAAACACAAGGGATGTCACCACACTATCAGCACAGCCAAACAGGGCTAGTTGGCCAGTAATGCCAATAGTGCGCTCTGCTACTGGGTCTATTACCATTGTCAGAGTACAGATAGGTATGTTTTGGTAACCCACAACTGCCACGTGTGGTTGTGTCACACATTATGACCTTGTGTGGGTCTTTGTGCATAACAATGCATGCCATTGCCTAAACCAGCAATGGCATTGCACACATGATGTATGTGTGTGACACATACACATAAATACCTGTGACCTGCAGTAGTTACCATGTCTGACACATGCCTCGAGTGGATAAATGGTATTTGCAATGTATACCAATATGACTGTGTCTTACTGTGCAGGGGCCGCACGTGGTATGTGTCTATACAGTGTGGGTGTATATGGTAAAATACCTACAGCAGGGGATACACATCTGGTCTGGGCCATATAGTCTACATGTAGTCGATGTACAGGTGCTGCATGTTCCCACCTGTTGTGGGAGTGGTAACATGTCATTCCACTGCAATTCAGTGACCACATGCTGTGAACCCTTCAACTAGTGTGTTGTAGCTACAGTAATGCTCACGCACAATGTTTGGCTGGATGCAGTCCAGCCATATAAAGACAGTTCTTGAGACTGTCATATTGCTAGTGTTGTTATGGAGGATAGGTGGTTTTCCTGTGTATGGGAGGGTTGTGTGTGCCAGGCTATGAACCAGATGGCAGTCCGACACACTGTTAGCTGCACATGATTAGGCCCTGATGCTTTGTGCTGTGCCAACAACCTGGAGGTGTGTGTATCTGTGGTGCCTTGGGATACCACCCCAGTCCATCTGTGTTACATGTGTAGGGGACGACAGGCATGGTATGAGGCATAACCTGTCAGTGATGGGTTACACCTGTGAGCCATGAATCAGGACTCTGGTACTGCACAGACATTGCAGTTCACCGTGCTGAGGACAGTGTCCAGTGCATGCATCTTGCGGTGTACACTGCTGGTGTTGTGTAGCAGCACTGTTAGTGTCCTAACCTGTGTGATACCCACGGAGGTGGCTATGTAATCCGTGTCCTGCAGCATAAGGCAGTATGTGTGTATCAAGGAGCTTCGCCAATATACATCGGGCCATGGGTGTCACGTGCAAGCTGACCCTTGCACATCATTGTGGCTTCCCTAGCATGTTAGCACACGTTGACAGCCAGCGGATACCCTATGAATGACATTGGAGACTGAGCAGAATGTAGACATACAACACCCTTCCTACATATAGTGGTAACATACCTGGTGAGGGTATGTTGGCAACCAAGATCAGGCTCATACTGGCCCGTGCCACATGCTGAGAGATCCATTCTATGTTCCCTATCATGTAGTCCAGGGAGGTATGTCTCAGGTCATCCATAGTGGCATGGTCAATGAGTGAGTCATATGTGTCCATGCCTCTGACTAACCTGTATGCATGTGTTCTGTGGTGGACCATAGTGCCCCTGAGGCATATCACTGTGACCTTCACCAGATACAGCCTGTTGAGCGGGACCCCAGTGCAGCACCCAAGACAGGTACCTGACACATCTGTAGCAGGTATGTTGTGTAGCCCTACAGGCTGTGAGTGTGTGGCACATGGGATGTGTGTGCCATGTGTGGCATGTGCTCTGTTCCGACGGAACATATGCCTGTGTGCCAGCTGCGGAGGTGTGTGATGCTCAGGCAGGATGCTATTCTGAGTCCCCACGTATGCCCCAGTGTGTTCAGCATGCTGTCAGTGCATGTCTATGTCTGACTTGTATTGTAGTCACTGTAATATGACATGCCACCTGACAGGGTATGGCATTACTGGGTTCAGAGAGCTCAGTCCCCAGATTGGCTATGTGGTGGTATCCCACACATGTGTTGTATGTTCCTGGCCAAGGGTGATGGCTGACTGCATACATGTGGCAGCTGTGACATTGCCACATGACTCACATAAACCACAACTGGACCATAGAGGTGATTCACAGGTTACCTTTGCACATGCTACCCTAGTAGTGTGATTGCCATGGTGAGTACCAACACATAGGGCCAATGGGGAACAACATACTGAAGGTGTGTATGTGTGGGCGTACTGCTACTGTTTCATAGCACTGGCATATATGACTGCACACGTGGGTAAATGCCAGGTAAGACATGTGCAATGTGTCACAGGCAACATACATGCGAACAGGACGGACAGTGACGTTCTGCCATGTGTAAACCTGACATACGTATCGTACGCTATGCAGATGTCACTAGGAGTCCACAGAAGCACTGTAACTCTGCATTGCAGGTGTAAGCAGTGCTCCAGGGAACCCCAAGTGAACATGCATGCAAACAAAGCTACAGTAAGCAGGGCTGGAAGTAGTTCATTGTACAACAAAGAAGGGGTAACACTAACAGTAAGTAACAATGCAAATATGTAGGCACTATCAACATGTACCCAGGAATACACAGCGCAGATGCCCATGGTAGAACTGATATTATGTCATAGTTAATTGTGATTTGGATTACATACTGCACACATATCAACATGGGCAAACATCGACATTGTATAGTCATTGTGGGCAACTTGACACCATTACTGTACATGTCCACCATTGCATATCACTACTTGTGTTAGCTTCCCCCCTGTGCTACCCATGTATGCGGCTATCTGTTGACATCCTTACCACCGGCATGCAATTATGTGCAGCTGTTACACTTTGGTACGTACTATGGGTGCAGATAACAATTCAGGACATTCATATGGTTACTGCATCAGGCATGCTGGGATATACACACAGTCATATCAGCACACTGTACTGTTACCACCATGATACTACTAATACACTTCTATGTAGTCACCCTGTGCATCAGCAACGTGTTTACCTGTTCCCGCAATGATGTTGGAGATTGCAGGAGGTGGCACAGTGTCATCATATGCACAGGGTGTGAATTAGGTATGCCTGAGTCTGCCACTGATACCACCAATTGACATGTGTGTGTATGTGTGTTGGTGAGGGGCAGCAGTACAGGGTGGGGCACTGTTGGTGCAGTGTGTGCATGTATGTGGTCGCACTAGGTGTTAACATTTCGCATGTGTGTATGCACGCACACAGTTCCACCTCATGGCTGCCATATACAGGGGTTTGTGGACAGCCACAGACTGCAGCTGGCAGGTCATACAGATCAGTGTCTGTGGGTACAGACATGGTACCTGTGCCTGGCAGGGGTGCTACGGACTGTATCCAGTACTAAGCCAGACTGGGTACTGTCATCAGAAGCGGGAGTGTGTTGACTGGACACAGGTCCCTGTTGGGACTGTCCAGAGCCACGTGCACGTGGTCTCCTGGGGCATTCCGATGACAGCACAGACCCAGCATTGCTGGGGCTGCTGCTGGCACTATGGGGGCGTGCGCGGGCCTGTTGTCATCCGCGCTGACTGCCAGCTGCTGCTGTTGCTGGCATACGGCCACGTCGACGCCGCAACCGCCCATCATTGCCCTGGCTCATGGACATTTGGTTGTGGAACTGCTGTAATATGTCCCCACAACGTCTGTCTATGACATCGGTGAAATTACGGATAGCATCCGCGATGTCACGCATACGCGACTGTGCCTGCATGACAGCCCGAAACATAGCTGAGGTTGACAGACCTCTTTGGGCACGTCTGCCAGAGGCAGTACGCCCACGGATGCTCCCACGAGAACCCATGGGCAACTGTCTGTGTGGTACCATCGCAGGACCCTGCCCATGGCTGCTGTGTGGGGAAGCATGTGCCACAGATACCACATTACCCTGGTCAATGCCCACTGTATCCTGTCCATCACCTAGGGACAATGGTGACAAAGGATGTACTGGCAGGATGACTGTGTACAATGATGGGGTTGACAGCTATGTACTGTCAATTGGCTGACCAATGGCGGACCCTGACACACCTTCCTGTACCATTACACAGATATCATCATTACCAGTACCTGTGGCATCAGATTCAGGTTCCCTGCTGCAGGACACCAGAGCAGCACCAGAACCTGTGGGAGGAAGACAGGAAACACAGTTTACAGTGTCCACACATTGTTACCAGTGATGCACTTATGCACACATGCACACATGCACACATGGACACATGCACACATGCACACATGGACACAGGCACACATGCACACATGGACACAAGCACCCATGCACACAGGCACACATGCAGACATGCACACGTGGACACATGCACACAGGCACACATGCACACATGCACACAGGCACACATGCACACATGCAGACATGCACACGTGGACACATGCACACATGCACACATGCACATGTGGACACATGCACACATGGACACATGCACACATGCACACATGGACACATGCACACATGGACACATGCACACATGCACACATGCACACGTGGTCACGTGTACACATGCACACATGCACACATGCACATGTGGACACATGCACACATGCATACATGCACACGTGGACACAGGCACGCATGCACACATGCACACATGCACACATGCACACGTGGACACAGGCACACCTGCACACATGCACACATGCACACCCCGCAGTATACACACAGAGCACTACTGAGTTACACTAGTGTTACTAGCACTATCAGGACTATTATAGGTATTGTTAAACACACTCACCAGCATGGATGGCCTGCCTTGCTGTAACCCCGGAGGGGCCTGCAGAAATGATGAGATTAATGTCAGTGGGCACAACTGTGCCATTGATACTGCATATGATACAGTGCAGTAGTACACCAGTTGCCTTTCACACGCCAGCTGCTGATATTGCCAATATCACACATGCACAATTACATACTATGATGACAGCTACATACCACGGACACACCTTACACATGCATTAACTAACAGTGTACAGAACAGTCAAGTGTACATATGGCATATTACCTGCATGCTCCATGTCGTGCTGCTGTGTGGATCCAGCCTCCATCATGATGCAGGTGTATTGCTGTTGCTGTTCCGGGGCTGGAGCCACAACACTTAGGAGTAGCCCCTCCAGTCTGGTGAGGGGGGGATGTGTGGCCACCCCACCTCCTGTGGCAACCTGTTGCCTGTGGATATCCAACGCATGCTGACGGACATTTCTGATTAAATCACTGCAGTGATGTCGTACCTGCGCATATGTCCTATTATGCATGCCAATGTAATTTACCCTACGGACAAGGTCTTGCCACAGTGCAGCCCTCTCCTGCTGCTTCTGACTGGTGCGGGAAAACAGTATGTCATACTCCCGCACCAGGCTCTGGTGTATCTCCTCATCTTCTGCTGCAGAGTAGGCGGGATTACGCTGATGCGCCATCTCCCTGGAAGAGAACACAAACAGGATATCAGCAGACTATGTCAGCAATATATGGCACACATACTATACATGATACTCATGTGTAGTGATATACTACTACTCCCATATGTTGCATGTGTGTGTCTCGTGGTGGATACACAAGTACATGGCCAGATATCAGTGCTCAGCTAACACCTGTGCAGCAATACCTGCCACATTCCACACAACATAGTAGCATGCCCCATCGGTCAGCACACACTGACAGGTCCAATGCACAACCTCACTCTGGGGGTTCATCCCAAGGTACTGTATATGGGACGCCATCCAGTAGTGTGATGTGGACACAAGTTACTCGGCCTGGATATACATATCCCACCACCACCACCAGCACAGTAGACTACTTTGATATGTATGTGATTAGACAGTTATTCACTTGTTAGGACTGAGATGGTATCCATGCAGCACACTGGGCCAGTGGAAGCCACAACCCACACTGCTGACCCCTTTGCAAATGCTTACCACGGACATCCCACAAATTGCATGGAACTTGCACACACATTTCTAACCCAGACCCTATGCACAAAGGTTAGGCATCCTGTCCAGTGGACCCCAGACAGAGGCAGATTGTATAACAATAGCAGGAGGTTACTGCAGGACAGAGCAGATTCACATTAAGGGAAAGCATCTGTGGTCAGCACTGGTACTACGCTACGGTCTCTCATAACAATGGCCACGGCCTTCTCTGGGAGGGAAATGGCCACAAGCACTATGGATAACCACAAGGCCTTCTTCAGTTATGTTACACATATGGACCAAATGCCTCAGATATGCTCTGCGATAATACACACCTACTTAACATTCACCAAACACACAGATATTGGTAACATTCTTGCAGACAGGTTCAGTGCACGTATCCCCCCTCCTTCTCCCCCACCAGTTGAAATGCTTATCACAGCTGTATGTAACCTCCCTATCATCTCACATGTCCAGGTGAGGGCCGCCCTCAGCAAAGCAGAACACACAGCATCACTGTGACCTGATGGTGTCCCTGGATGTGTGCTACATGCACTCCAAGAGGACATACAACCGCATATAAGACTGATAATTAATCTTGGCCGTACTACAGGATATGTACCTGGACACTGGCATACAGCAACAGTGGTCCCACACCACTAAGGAGGCACCTCTACTGACCCTGGGAACTACCACATCATATGCATAACCGGCCTGGTCTGCTAAGCTATGGAATTATTCAGTATGGGATGCATATGCAGTGATATTGGGTACCTGCAGACACTTGTTCCCAGCCAGTTTGCCTTTCTGATGGGCTGATCCTGCCTTTTGAACCTGGCTGACCTTTCAAAACAGTCACTACAGCCATTGCTGAGGGCAACGCACAGACAACTGCTGCCAGGATCATGGCCTAACACTGATTGACATGTAATGTATAGTCATCCCCTTTTGGTGGAACTATGTACACACAACATATCACATGGACATACCTATAGATACAGACCTATGACACATTTGGAGGGTTCACAGTATGCAGACTATTAACCTGCTACTTTGCATTACCTGTGTTTGTCACAGCTGGTTGCGTTACCACTGCTTCTGCTTCCTGCTGCTACTGTCACTGCTGACAGCTTAGAGTCACAGTGTGTAGCGTGTGTTTTTTTTTTTTTTTTTCTCTGTCTCTGTCTGTCTCTCTCCCTCTGTCTGCTTCCAGACAGTGCAATGAATGCATTGCATGTGTGGAGTGTTAGTACAGGATGCTTTTGTAGGTATCTGCATAGGTCCATGTGATGGCCTCTGCACCAATTGTAAGCCAGCATTTGCTAATTGCATGCAGCCAGTTGTGTACTGATTGCAGTTCTCACTGTGATTTCAGGACAGTGCTATAAAAGGGTATGTGAGATAGGCATTGCCCTTTCAGATTGTAAGGGCGGGGACCATGCTGGTATGCTGTGGACACTGTTCTGTGAGTGTAAAGGTTAGTATCTCTCTCATGATTCAGGCTGTGTTGTAGATTCACATTTCTCCATTCCTCTCTCCTGTTCCCTGTAGTAAGTGTGTATGCACAATGACACCTACAACTATATATATAGATATATATTTATATATATATATATATATGTAAATATACATACATTTATATATGTACATTAACTGACATTATTACCTACAAGCTACCAACTAGCATGGCTGTTTCTGTTCACACACTACTATTATGGGAATCCAGTAGTTTTGACAGTAATTCTAAATGACATGCTTTGTGTACTACACATCCTATATCCCCTTTACATTCATCCCTACTATTACATGTTATATTTATTTTAGCACAATGTTCTTGTATGAGTCATGGCTTAGTGATAGGTCATACAGACTACTGTTTCCAAGGTCCTGGGTTTGGGACTGACAGTGGGATTTTATTTTGCTTTTGAACTGACTACAGGACCTGTCAATCAGAGTGACTAAGGCACTTTTAAGCAGTTGTAACCGGGTTAGCGCTGGTTTGCGCGGAGCTCCCGCATGCGCACTGGTGTTTAGCTCCACGCACACACGCGCACACCCGCTTACAACTGCTTAACAGTACTTACTCTGGCGCACACCCGCGCTATTTTCTTTGAAAGAAATGAAAATGGGGAGACAGGAAAGTGGTGAAAAAGGGGTCACAAAGAGGGTAAGACAGCAGGGAAACAAGCTTGGGATTTGCAGGAGGGATGTAGGTAAGGCCCATAGCTGCCCATTTCTTCATCAGCAACAGCTGTGCATATGTATGTAATTTGGTGTGACATTTGAAACCTTCCACCCCTGAGAGAGGTGTCAGGACAACAATAATACTTGTTGTACAGCCAATTGTAATTGATAGTTTCCATGTCCAGCAGACATGTGTGCGGAATGGGCAGCTATGTATGGGGCGTAATTTTTTTGTCGGTACAGAGTGCCCTTTTTTTTTTTTTTTTTTCAGGTGAGAGTGGTATGTCAGGTGAAGGAAGTCGGTATAGCTGGGGAGGTAGGTTGGGTAGGTAAACAGACAAGACAAACAAGATGCATACAGGGACAGTGTATGACACGTGTGGGGGGGGTTACACAATTGACGGGGACGGAGGTTTGGAGATCCAGAGCCCATGAGCCCACAGATGCAACAGTGGAACTGATATCCCCACCCATAGGCAGTTGCCACTGTTCCTTCACTGCCCAGGATGGGGCTGTGCTGGGGGCTGTGTAGGCCGGGCAACAGGCATGCCCGTAAGTTGTGCCACCTGTGCCTCAAGCTGGCGTAGGGGCTCGAGAACAGAGTCTCGGATCTCCCTACGCACCACAGTCCAGACGCTACGGAGGGTGAGTGGTGGTTCTCCTCCGGCCACGCTTGCAGAGGGGGGATGAGCCCCATCCCCTGCAGCGCTTCCACCCGCAGGTGGCACAGGGCCACCGGAGGAGGGTCCAGACTGGGCACTAGTGCCAGGTGCACTTGCCAGCTGAGGTGGGAGAGGTGGGTCCGCTGGAACCCGCCTTCCCTGTCGTCCTATGTTTTGCATTATGTCATGACAGTTTGGGTTAGTGACATATAATACCATTCACAATTAGTTGTAACAGCATGCATTAGTATTCCCATTAACCAAACACCCAGATATTCACACCATTGAACAGCGAGCATAACACATGCATAATTTGAACAGCAATACACATTACAACAACATGCAAGGTTGATTGATGGCAACAGGCCATCAGGTTTGGATGTATGAACAGGGCAGATGCATCAACGGACATGCAAATATATATGACCCAACAGGACAAATGTTCAGGGGTGTTAATTGTGATTGCACATACCATTTTCACGTGGAATGGGTTATATGTGGTTATAGGGTGGGGTGAAGAAAATAATATTAACACCTTCGAATACCAATACATATGCTGTACATTTCTAATAGCTGCACATATATACACACTACTGTTCTAACTACAGCTTCCTATATGATAACTACTTCAACTTGGTGATAGGACTGTTACTGCAACATCAATATACATTTTATTGTTCTTCATACACATTCATATCTAGCTTTGTTCAGCTACATCATCCTGCTACATTTGCTTTATATAGCTATAGACAAGTGTGGATGTTTGGTATATCAGACAATCATACTATCTGCATATTGCAGACTGAAAGAAACATATCCAGATTTTGGGATACACATTCCAGATGCAGCAGCACTTTGAACATATTTCGCTGTTTGGTTTTGATTTTCACATGCATTTCATTCTGTACTGACTGCAGTATACTTTATTCAGGGGTTATTACTACTGTATTGCTGGATTCATGATACTTTCTCACACTCTCTCACTTGTTTTCATTTCACTATTCAGGATGGTACTTATTCTAGGCTTTATTGACATGTTTTACCTGTAGTTATTACAATCCTTTCCAGCAGTCTCACTTCTGTCATGTTTCAGTATTTCAACAGGGATATATTTCACACATGTGATTTGATCATCTTCTGCAGCTGTACTTTTCAGCCTGCTGCAGGTTGTGTACTATTTTCTTACAGGTGGGGCATCTTTATTTCAGAATTTATGTCAGATATTTTCATTTTTCTGTTTGGATTACAGACTGCAACACACTTTTGTAATCAAGCAATACTTGCAAACACTTTTACACTGTTACTTGCACATTTTATTACTTAGTGACTACACTGCACTATTTTGCTAACTGTCATACTTTTATATTTCTTTACAGTTACTGGTAGTGGATTACTGACCTGCCTGGTGGCGTAACTGCACCAGCCTATCGCAGAACGGACACCTGCAGCTGTAATATAAATGAAGTAATATTGGAATACACATCTCCATAATATCAGCTAGTTTAATTTCTTACATACATAATTAAATGTAACTTACTCAGTAGTGGGGCGTTGGGCATTTGCCGGGCCTCCTGGATCCAAAGGTTCAATTGGTCCTGTTTGCGTCTCTTCAGGTCCGCATGGTGGTGACGGACCTGCTCACCAGTCCTTGGAATCCCTGTGGCACTGGTGAGATCATGAGCCAACCGGTCCCACGCCTCAGCCCTATATGCTCCCCACAGGACCTGGCCCTGCATGAGTTGGGCCTCATGATTGTGGACTAGGAGCCAGACCATGTACCTGGACTCCTCAATGCCCCACCTCTGTGCTCGAAAGCAACTACCCTCACCTACTCCTGTCATTCTGGCTGCAAGTCAGTTCTACAATCGTTTATGCTGTGTATTCCCGCCTATGGGGCTTATATAGTCCGTTTTCCCACATATCTGTGATTGGCCATTTTGGAATTGTATCAACTTCACTAAACCTGCATTGTCATGCTCCAGTTTGTATTCATTCCTATATATTTGCTATTATTGCATTTATAGGTACTGCTGTCATGGCTTAGTGGTTCAGTACCTTGACTATGGTGTATAGTATCCTGGGTTCGAACCTGGCCACTACTTTTTATTTTTTATGACTGTCTAGACAAGCTGAGGGGTGTGTCTGTGTAAAGACAGTTTTGATACGGCTTGCTCAACGTTGCCTGTCGGTTAGCTTGTTTGCGCGGTGCGCAGCTCCACGCAAACGGGGTACACTGGTTTAAGCCTCATTTGGCTATCAGCACGCATATTATGCTCAGCTCAGCTAGGGGCACATAGATTCAGCATGTTAAACCAGTGCTCAGCTACGGGCACTCATTTTGCACCAGTTAAACCACTGCTCACCTACGGGCAGCTGCACTCACCCTGTTAAACTGTAGCTCAGCTATGGGCACATCTGGCATTTTTTATTGTTTTGTTACCTCACATTTCTTCAATATAAATTGGCTAATTTCATTACATTTTGCATAACATGTGATTTTATGTGTACATATTTGTCAGGGACTTGTTTCGTGCTTATTTTGCTAAAAATAAAAATTGGTGTTCTGGGGGCTCGAACCATGAATGCCTGCTCTTCAGCCAACATCTCTACTGCTACGCTATTGCTTCTTGGCTTACTTTGCATATTTAGTTCTTATATGCTTTCCCACTGACTGCTAACTGTGGCTGCGCTATAGGCACGCCCGCGCAAACGAGCTCACTCACGGTTAAACATCTTTACAATTTAAAAAAAAATTATGAGATGTTCATTTGTACATTTTATGTTCGTAGTCTGTGGGGGCATGTGTTGTGTTTATTCACATTTCCATGGACTCTGTCGTGGGTGTTTACTTTGGGCACTTTTACTCTTCTGGGGGCGTGTCCGCTTACAGGGCTCGGCCTACGGACACGCCCCCTACTGTCTTACATGGACCCTGTTAGCCTTAGGTGTGATTCAGCATGCTCTCATGAATATGCAGAGCATGCTGACATCACTCCGTTTAACTGCAGCCTCCGTGTATGAGTTATAACTCTTACACGGAGGCTTCGTGAATCCTGCCCATTGACTTTTGCTTAGGCAGCAAATTTACCACATTTTATCACTTCCTATATTTTTTGCATGTTTCCTTTTCTTTTTACGTCTTCCCTTTAAATCACATTTAAAGCACCATGCAATTATAATTTTAATGTTCACTGCAATATAGTATAATATTTGATGAAAGAGATGATCTCTTTCTTTGCTAGTTATATATGCATGTACAGTAGAGAATCAATTATCTAAACTAATTGGGAACTTGGTAGTTTGGATAATCAAACATATAAATGAACCAGATAAAAAAAATTCTAAAATCTTGTTTTTCTGCATGCAGAGAATACACTTTTCAACCGTTCAGTGATCCCAGTGGGCAATAAAGAGCAGGCTAAAAGCTCAAAACACATGCACAAGTGAATACATATAATGTTTAGATATTCAGACTTTATGCATTTTCCTACCTGAAAAACTTTGGAAGACTGCGTTTGGATAATTGACATTTCGCATAATTGATGTTCAGATAATCGACTCTCAACTGTAAAGTTACAATTCTATAAACATGTTTTCTCTACCTGACATCCACAACAGTTAACCTTCCCATCATTCCCAATGTCACATCTAGTATTTTTACTGCTTTTTTTACAGAACACAACTACTCTGAAACAACTTTCACTTCCTAAGTTCCATATTGTATTTCCACCTCATAAATTTTTCTGTTTGCATTTTTTCACTTGCCAGTAATCTTACATTCTCTAACAGAACAGCATCCACATCACATTTAGCACACCATTCCACTATCCCTATGCTAATATCGTTCACATTTACTGAAAGTAATCTAAAACTGTTACTTTTCCATCTTTTTAGGTTTAGGGGAAATATTTTTAAATTTAAATTTTTTTTATTTTTAATCTTTCCCCAATTGAATATTTTTCTTGGGTTTATGTGCAAATAATCCTTAATCTTCAGAATCAGATTTTTCTCTGGGTCGAATTTAAAAAAAGTATATTAGTGCCAATCCCTTCTTCTGACCTTTCTTCCTGCATGCAGTCTCTCTCCTTATTCTACAATTTCTTCTTCAGCTTTTTCACCCTTTGCCCCAGCCTCTCATTTTCCTTCCTCAAGTATTATATCTTCCCAGTCCCCTCTTTTTCATTATTTACTGTTTGCTATTAACAATCCACCCAAAAAGTGCCATTTTTCCCACAGCCTGCATTCAGACACACACCTTATTGCTGTATGTCCTTTCTACCCACACTAGTTACATTGTATCTTGTTACAATCATTTATTAAATGTGAAAAGTCTCCATAAAAGAAAAATGATTCAGGCTGGCTAGCATATCTTAAAGTCCCTCAATGTCCAGCAACAAAAATAACACCTGGAAGGTATTTCACTATGTTTTTTCACACTTCAAAACAGCTTCCAGCCTCCAGTCTCCAGTCCATAAGTTTCTGTCATCTTTAACTTTTGTGATGTTATCAACATGTTCACACAAACCCTGCATGCATTTTTAACATCCTCTATTTCCAGGTCATCAGTTCTAAGCAGTAAAGTAACAATCTTTTAAACATTTAAGCTGCTACCAGCAAACAAATAATTGCTCCAGGGACAAATGTCCTTCTTTTGGTTTGATAGTTCCATAAATTTCATCATCAGTCCCTTATTTTCAGATATTAAGTTATCAAAAGTCTCTGTCCCGATATGTATAAAAGATAAAATTTCCTCAGCTTTAAAACCCAGAACAGTTATCAAATTACCGCATACATAATATTGATCTATTGCAGTCATTTTTTTGTTCTTATTATAACAATTGGTCTTCCTTTCTTTAAAAAAAAACAGTTTTACTTACAGTTTGTTGTTACTCTTGTTTTTTGCCTGCTGTCACCTGATGCATATGTTTTAATTACTGCATTCTGTCATGCCACAAAACCATATTCTTTCAGTTTGTTGCTTCTTTCCTTTTACTTTCTGCACTGCTGCATAGATTTTAACTGCTGCATTATCTGCTGCTACATCATCTGGTTCTTTCTCCACACTACCATCCTCAGTATTTCTGAAAAGTTATCTACCATCTCACCCCATGAAACAGCAGAACTATCACCTAGATCATCCTGCATGATTACTTTAAACAGAGCATCATCTGCAATCCCTTCTGACACCAGTTCTGTTATCTGTAGCACTTCAACAGACCTACTTACTTCATTCTCCACTAAGACAGCTAAACACTGCTCATTTTTATCAGCTTCCACACAGTAATCTTTATCCTCATTGTGATAGTCCATATCAAACAATTTTTTATCCAAATTCTCATTTTCCACCTCTAAACTCTATATAGCTTTTCTCTCCTCCTCCATGCTGCTGCATCCCTTAAGCCTCTTGCTTGCTGCTGTAGGAGCTCTCTGGCACAATCTAGCAGCTTCAAAGATTAGAAGTTCCTTGATCCCCTTGTCAAATTTGTTCATAGTAGTATTTATAAATACTGCTTTGGGTCTTCCCTGAAAATTAGCATTTAGCCTAGTGGGACTAACCTGGTCAACAAAGGGTAGATAAGTAAATAAATAAAATGTGAAGCTCTCTCCCTCCAACTATCCCAACCCTTCTAAATGACATATCCTTCCCACAACCCAATCCTCCTAAACTATATAGAACCATAAGGCTATCCTCCTGATCCTTAAACCTAAACTCCTTGATCACTCCCTTACACTAAGACTCCCGCCCACTCCTTAAACCTGAACTCCCTGATCACTCCCTAACACTAAGATTCTTCTCCCATCCTTAAACCTAAAAGATTATTCTCTCATCCTTAAACCTAAACTCCCTGATCACTCCCTAACACAAGGATTCTTCTTCCAATCCTTAAACCTAAACTCCCTGATCACTCCCTAACACTAAGATTCTTCTACCAATCCTTAAACCTAAACTCCTGGATCACTCCCTAATACTAAGATTCTTCTCCCAATCCTTAAATCTAAACTCCCTGATCACTCCCGAACACTAAGAGTCCCCTCCTACTGCTTAAACCCTCTTCCCCTAAATTTAAGTCTCCCTCCCACTCTCTGACCCAACTGAAAATCCCCAGTTAGCAGTGTATATGAATGACAAATACACATTCACTTGCATGTTTAACTAATAAAAAGGAAATATTGTCAAACACAGTCTGCCACTGACAAAGCAGAATTCAAACTAATACAGTTCAACACAATGCTGCAAAATTTTACCTTTGATAAAACCTGCTTTAAAGAAATGACAGGAAACCTACAAACACACACACACACACACACACACACACACACACACACACACACACACACACACACACACACACACACACACACACACACACACACACACACACACACACACAGCACAACATACTAAAGCATTCTTATTACAGGTCATTTTAATATTAACTTACCCATCCTGGTATCCATACATTTATCCTAGACCATGACCTCATACACTAATCACAAACCCAAAAACCAAATTTTAAAACCAACAACCACATGCTCCTTGACCTATTCATAATAAATATTTCTGAAAAGGTATCATCAATTAAACTTCTTCCATCCTTATGCAACCACTCTCCCATATCATTCACAATCTCCTTTCTTCAAAGTCACTCAAAATCTCCAGAAATATTGCTGCCTTAAAACAAGACTTAGAAATAACTGTTCTCCCATGATCCAGCACACACACACCACTATTGCTGCTTCTATCCTTTCTGGCAAACATCGATACCTTAAACAAAAAACATTTCCATTTAATATTCCCAGATTATTCAAGGCAAACCAAATCTCTAAACCCTTTTTAAAACCAGGGACATAGCTTGAGAAATATGGAAAACAACCCTACTTCAAAAAACAAAAACTTTTTACCTCTTCAGAACTTTGCTAAGAAGGCCATTAGACAACAAAAAGCTACTTACTTTCAAATCAGCAAATTCACAATCTGCATAAACCTAAGCATTTCTGTAACATGGCCAGTAACTCACAAAATCCTGCAAGCAATACCATCCCAACAAGCTCAGATGATGTTACAAGCTCAGACATCCTTCAGGAATTCATTAGTCGTTTCTCTACCTTCTCATATCTTCTGCTGCATGCTTCTATCCCCTGATCCAACTACTCCTCTCTTGTATTTTTCATCTGTAAAACAGATAACTAAAGTCCTAGATCCTCTTCCATGCAGAGCCCTCTAAATGGTCTTCTGCCTGGGATCATCTGTAAGGATAAAGATTATATAACCTTTACACATTATCCCATCTATACAATGTATGCCTATGCAATATTGTGATGCCCTAAGTCTGGAAAGAAACTGGAGTCATGCCATCCCTTCCTAAGGCTACCAAACTAAACCGTCTTTTGCACAGGACCTCAAGCCCATTTCTGTACTTCTTCTTTTTGGAAAACTCCTTAAGGAATAAGATTACATTTATTATTCATCCCTTGTAAAAATACTCCATGCTATATAGGTTCTAATAAGGCTTTTGGTCAGGATGCAGTACTATGACTGCATTATATACCCATTTAACAGATGACATTTTAACAAACATGGACAAAAGAAACCTAACAAGCACTATCTTTATTAATCTGTCTAAGGCCTTTAATTTCATATACCACATGCACCTCCTTGACTCCTCACTGTCATTGGCATTAGCAGTGAAGTCCTTAGCTGGTTTCACAGCTTCCTTTAGAAAGAACGTTTACATTTACAATAGAATCATCTATATCATGTTCTGGCAACCTATAAAAAGGAGTATCCCAAGGGTCTGTCCTCTAGCTTTTATTTTCTATTTTCATAAAAAGCTTTCTACTACCTCGCCAATATCCCCATCTCACTGTACACTGATTATATGTTAGTTTATAAATCTGGCCCATCAACATCCACTGTCAAATCATAACTTGAAAATTATCTTAATCTCCTCTCCTACTGCGTAACAAGATGAACCTTCTGCCAAAGCCAAAAAAGCAATGATGCTCATTATAAAATAATTGTTAACAAAAGCTGAAGACACTTCCAACAGATTGGTATGTCATGCATTGCGACCACTCTCCCACTGAACACATTTATTACTTTCATTACTTTGACACCTGCCTACATGCTCAATTAAACTTCCAGTGCCATATTTGCACAATAAAAACAAATATTTCTAAAACTCTTTTCTGGTCCACAATAATCTCCCATGTTCTCTCTCCCCATAAGAATCACTATTGATAAGCGAATCCTAAAGTACATTTAGGATATATCTCCTTCCCTTAATGTCAGCTGCTTCCAAAAATGGAACCATGCTTCCCTACAAACTTTATCAATGCAAACTTGCAGATTCATTGCCCTCTCCTAACTAGGAACATGGTTGTCACACTTTTGCAAAAATGAAATGGCTCCCCACTTAAGAATGAGCAAATGTATATCTTGGGTCACTTTTATTCAACTTCTTTAATTAGGACTGTACCACCTTACCAGTACATGCTAACCCTAATCCTGTCCCTAAAACTATTCTTGTAAATTACCTTAGGAAAAAAAACCCTTTCTGTAACTTTCCCACTTTGCAGGTCAGGCTCAGACACACACACACACACACACACACACACACACACACACACACACACACACACACACACACACACACACACACACACACACACACACACACACACACACACACACACACCAGGGAATATACACAGCCCTTACTCTAACCCTAACCTGCCAACACTCACACAAACATGCTCCTATCTATTTCACCAACCCACTTACCTCTGTATACATTCTGAACTGCCTACATTCTGAAACAGCTCACACTGTCAACATTCTGATCAGTCAAAATTTTAACTGCACTGCCAGACTGATAGATAGATAGATAGATAGATAGATAGATAGATAGATAGATAGATAGATAGATAGATAGACATAAACAGGTGACCTTCCCAACTATTGCCATTTCTCTTTGTCGTAATATGCTTATTACTTCAAATGCTAGCTTTTAGATACTTTTTTCTAAAAACCTTGCTTGTCTGTTTTTTTTGTGAATTTTGCAAACACTGTTGCTGAATGAATTTTGTACACTCTGCTTTTCAACACTTACAGCTTATATAATTTTTCTAAGCTATTTATCAGGCATTTTCTGATCTCTCTAAAAAGTCTCTTTCCTTAGCGCCATGTTCTCTGTTCAACCCATTATACATACCTTCATGAATGGCAGTTGCAATCATGCACTGCAATACCCACCTGCATGAATAATAAAAGTTCAAAAAGAAGAGGTCAAATCTGTCACATGTTTTGCATGCACATCTGTCTCAGGAAGTATGACTCAAAGCAGATGAGATAAGCGGGTGCGATGCGTTCTGCAAAACGTAAACAGAAAAATGGATTCTTAACAAGTAGGTAGAAGCTACTAGAAAGGTTCTCAGTGCTCATTCAAATGTAGCAAAGACCATTGATAAATGTACTGTTTATTTATTTTGTTAAATTGCAGATCGTTTGTTTCTTACACAATGACTGTGATCGCTGTGAATTTTATTGTGCCTTTGATGGTCATGTTTTACTGCTATTATAAAGTTTCCCGTGCAATGACATACTACAGGAACAATGGATACCTGGAAAACGTCAGCATAAACTGGTCTAATCAGCGAGATGTCACAAAAGTAAGATTTTTTTTTCATTCAATCCCATTTAAAGATATTTATTTTGGCCATCCTATTTGAAATTGAACTGTTAAATACTACAAAAGACAAGTGAAAAATTATATCAGGCAATTGTTTTGCATACAATGAAATGGTCATCAATTTGCTCTTGTGAGAATAACTTATTGTACTGGCAAACTGTCACTCTGCGTGCATGCAGGAGCAAATTATTCAGCTAATGAACACACGTATATACACACACACACACACACACACACACACACACACACACACACACACACACACACACACACACACACACAAACACACACAAACACACGCACACATACACCAACCCATGTGCGCATGTATACATACAGGTGTGCAGGTGTGCACAGAGATGTGCAAGTGCCTTTGCATGCACACATTCAAGCAAACAAATATGTACACTGTGAAGGTAAATACTGAGCTGATGTAGAGACTGGACCAAAATGTTTCAAAACAGAATCACAACCAGAAAACCATATTTAAATCTGCATAGACAAGCGTAAACAGTAAAGTAGTAAGTAAAGTAAATTGAAAACTCTACTCTAAGGGGAAAAATGATAAATAGAATACTAATTGGGGTCTCATTTTTGTGATACATGAAATATCTTATCCTTTAGGATAAAGAAACTCAGTCCATATCTCACAGTTATGTCTCTGATCATGAATCTCATTCTGTATATCTGCAATATGGAACATTTCATGAATCACATGCCAGACCCCTATGTATTTTATATGTACTTCAGTAAATGTTATGATTTAAATGCTGAATGGTACCAATGCAGAGTGCTATGACTGTAAAATATGTTTTCATCAATTTCATTGCTTGTTTTCACTTAAAATTATTGTTCAGAAATGAAATTATTCATAGCATTAGCACTTATTTTGTAAAATGCATTTCTTCATTTCTTTGGCTTTCAAATATTTTATTAGTTCACCAAAAAACAAACAAACAAACAAGCCAACTGCTACTTCCTCAAAGTTTTGATCCCAGTAAAGATCTCTTCCAATGCTCTAGATCTTGTCTCGGGGACTCCATTTGGAGTGGAGTACTATAGCTGATATCAGCACACTGTGTCACTTTGCCTTAACACTACTGTTTTCCATCTGGGGCTGTGGTATATATTTAATGGGTTCCCTCCTCTTACAGACTGAAAGTAATTTCCTGTAATTGTTAATGCGGTGCCTTAACCACAGTTAGTTTCAAAGTATACAAGGAGTCATATCTTGTGACTGGGTAAAGGTTAGGTCATCTATCCTTCAAGAGGTGTAGCCTGCTTTATTTTCATACTTATAACACAGGTGGATTATATCTTATGTAGAAGGGCCAGTCTAAAAGAGATAGGAGACTGTAAAGTGATGGCAGGGGAAAGTGTAGTTAGGCAGCATAGGATGGTGGTTTGTAGGATGACATTGCTGATCAAGAAGAGGAAGATGAGTGTGAGGGCAGCACCAAGGATCAAATGGTGGAAATTGAAAAAGGGTAATTTTGAGGTGATGTTCAGGGAAGAGTTAAGACAGGCACTGGGTGGCAGTGAAGAGTTACCGAATAGCTGGGTAACTACAGCAGACCTAGTAAGAGAGATGGCTAGAAAGGTGCTTGGTGTGACATCTGGAAAGAGGAAGGAGGACAAGGAGACCTGGTGGTGGAATGAAGAAGTACAGGAGAGTATACAGAGAAAGAGGTTGGTGAAGAAGAAGTGGGATTGTCAGAGAGATGAAGAAAGTAGACAAGAGTATAAGGAGATGAGATGCTTTGCAAAGAGAGAGGTGGCAAAGGCTAAGTATAAGGGGTATGAATAGTTGTATAAAAGGTTGGACACTAAGGGAGAAAAGGACCTGTACTGATTGGCTAGACAGAGGGACCGAGCTAGCAAAGATGTGCAGCAGGTAAGGGTGATAAAGGATAATGAGGGAAATGTACTTACAAGCAAGGAGAGTGCGTTGAGCAGATGGAAAGAGTACTTTGAGGGGCTGATGAATGAAGAGAATGAGAGGGAGAAAAGGTTGGATGATGTGTGGATAGTGAATCATGAAGTGCAGTGGATTAGCAAGGAGGAAGTAAGGATAGCTATGAAGAGGATGAAGAACAAAAAGGCTGTTGGTCCAGATGACATACCTGTGGAAGCATGGAGGTGTTTAGGTGAAATGACAGTGGAGTTTTTAACTAGATTGTTTAATGAAATCTTGAAAAGTGAGAGGATGCCTGAGGAATGGAGAAAACGTGTTTTGGTACCGATGTTTAAGAATAAGGGTGATGCGCCAAGCTGTAGTAACTACAGAGGGATTAAATTGATCAGTCACAGCATGAAGTTATGGAAAAGAGTGGTGGAAGCTAGGTTAAGAAGGGATGTGATGATTAGTGATCAGCAGTATGGTTTCATGCCAGGAAAGAGCACTACAGATGCAATGTTTGCTCTGAGAGTGTTGATGAAGAAGTACAGAGAAGGTCAGAAGGAGTTTCATTGTGTCTTTGTGGATTTAGAGAAAGCATATGACAGGGTGCCTAGAGAGGAGTTGTGGTATTGTATGAGGAAGTCAGGACTGCCAGAGAAGTATGTAAGAGTGGTGCAGGATATGTATGAGGGTAGTGTGACAGCAGTGAGGTCTGCGGTGGGAGTGATGGATGCGTTTAAGGTGGAGGTGGGATTACATCAAGGATCAGCTCTGATCCCTTTCTTATTTGCAATGGTGATGGACAGGTTGACAGACGAGATCAGACAGGAGTCCCCATGGACTATGATGTTTGCAGATGACATTGTGATCTGTAGTGAGAATAGGGAACAGCTGGAGGAGACCCTGGAGAGGTGGAGATAGGCTCTAGAGAGAAGAGGAATGAAGGTCAGCAGGACTAAGACAGAATATATGTGTGTGAATGAGAGGGAGGATAGAGGAATGGTGAGGATGCAGGGAGTAGAGGTGGCAAAGGTGGATGAGTTTAAATACTTGGGATCAACAGTTCAGAGTAATGGTGAATGTCAAAGAGAGGTGAAGAAGAGAGTACAGGCAGGATGGAGTGGGTGGAGAAGAGTGTCAGAAGTGATTTGTGACAGACGTGTACCAGTAAGAGTGAAAGGGAAGGTCTACAGGAGGGTAGTGAAACCAGCTATGTTATATGGGTTGGAGACAGTGGCATTGACAAAAAGGCAGGAGTCAGAGCTTGACGTGGCAGAGTTGAAGATGTTAAGATTTGCACTGGGTGAGACGAGGATGGACAGGATTAGGAATAAGTATATTAGAGGGTCAGCCCAGGTTGGAAGGTTTGGAGACAAAGTCAGAGAGGCAAGATTACATTGGTTTGGACATGTGCTGAGGATGGATGCAGAGTATATTGGGAAAAAGATGCTAAGGATGAAGCTGCCAGGTAACAGGAAAAGAGGAAGGCCTAAGATAAGGTTTATGGATGTGGTGAGAAAGGACATGTAGGTGGTTGGTGTGACAGAACAAGATGCAGAGTACAGGAAGAAAATGAAATAGTTGATCTGCAGTGGCAACCCCTAATGGGAACAGCCAAAAGAAGACGAAGACCATGGATTTGGTGGTTCATAATGGTTAACATGGCCTGGATCATCCGGCTTGCAGTATGCCACTGAAGATCTGTCCAGTTTGTGGTATGGATCTGGTTAGCCCTTATTTTCCTGGGTGCAACTAATCTGTCATTATTTAAGTTATGGTTACTTGTCCTGTTTGTGAATAGCTTTAGTTATTCATGCTTCTGCTGGTATTCCTGTAGGTATCTGAGAGTCCAGGGTTGCACAGTTGGTCAGATGGCCTATTGGAAAATCTTAGTTGCATTATTACAGGTGACCTGCAGTCATGTCTTAGCACATGCTTTTCAAGTGGTACTACTTCTGCATGGCTTGCCATTCATACTATGAATTATGTTGTTTTGTAATTGTCTTCTTACATTCTAGTTTTATTATGTCTAGCTGGGATCCAAAGGTGATTCCATGGTGTAGATAGATTAATCCATAATTAAGACACAGATGCAGATGACCTGGGATTGATTATCAACATGGAAACTGGAGAAGCTTGCTGAGGACTGGCAAGAGTGAGTGACTGATGCTGCCTTACCTATTTTGGGGGAAAGGTTGGTACAGGTTATGCTGTAGGGGCAATACATGTAAGTCGGAGCTCAGGTGTATGGCCATGCAAGTATAAAAGGCAAAAGAAAACACAAACCACAACTAGGCAACCAGAAAATGGAATTACTATCAAAATCCAGTTCTAATTATCTAAACTAATGAAAATAAGCATCCATAACTATGAGGATGCGAGCTTGTACTAGGCACAGTGAGTGTGAAGAAGAGAACACACCTGGGAGGGGCCTAGAGGAGCAATTATTGCACTACCCTGCCAGTAACAGGGAGGAGGGTGTAGAAGAAGAAAAAAAACTACTGGCTACCTGCTGGGTGGCAACCCATGATCCAAAACCATGTCATTAGCTGGTGGGAAGTTAAAGAAGATGAATAGGTCGACAGAGGAGTAAGGGGCTGGAGGTCATGACTGTTGGGTCAAAAAGAGAGCACTAAAAGTCTAGCTAGAACCATACATTTTAGTTCAGGAATTACAATTTTAGTGCCAGATTAGTGATTGCATGTACTGCATTTTGATATGCAAAAAGGAAATTATAGTGTTTGTGATGTAATGATTTATGATCAGGGCACATTGCTATAATAACTTTCTTAAAGGTTTGTACAAACCATTCAGTTTACACATTTGAAGCTGGATAACACAGGTGCAATTTTTACTGCCAGTTTTGGTTTGTAAAAGGTCTGAATTCCTTACACTTTAACCGTGATCTGTTATCACGCCTAATCTTCCCAGGCAAATTATTTGCTTGCATTGTTCATAACACTGATGGTCTTTTTAGAGGTGTAGCATGTGTGTAGACAACCCGCTCAAGTCATTGATACTTTTTGTGAACAGCCATTAGTCATGCAGCAATTGTGGGTGGCTCAATAAAATCAATGTGAATAGTCTACCACGGCATGGAAAAAAACACTCCCAATGGTATGTGAATGCAAGGGTGCATTTTGAACCATTTGGCATGTAGTACAGGTTCCTGTTAAGTGTTCACTTTGCTTATACACACATTGTAAGTCTATCATCATAGAAGCTACAAAACAGCAACACTTCCATTTTGCAGTTCTTAAGTGTTCCTTGTAGATTTTATATAATATTTTTGTACATATTTTAAAAGACATTAATACTTTAGAGTCACAAATTACAGGTCCTTAAACGTACAACCAGTTGGTCTTTCCTAGATGTAGCTTCAGGGTGGTGATTCACCGCTATGCCTTTTTATATTATAAATGTGACTGCTGTAACAGAATTACCTTTGCTGTGTCCATTTGTGTTTAGTATCTTAGAGTTGTGATTCATGTTTCATTTCCCAGCATTTCAGGTACACTGCTGGATGGATGAAACACACTTTCCTGGGTTAAACCATGGGCTGTTATTCTGTTATGACTGTGAATCTCTTCCGGTACACTTACTGGTAGATCATCTTCACTTTTTAATCCTGACTGAAGACTTCTCTTTCAATCTGGGCCTTAGTCATTCTCCTGTTTCAATGTTCCTAAAGTGAATACAGTGAGCTTTTCTCTACCATTCGGGAACTGTGTAAAGTATGATGTTAATTCTATAAGGTGAAATGTCACATGTCAATCTAACAGTTATGAAGGATCTTCTTTGTTGGCCAAACTGAACATTTACAGCTTTCATTCTGTTTCCTCCAAGACCAGGGCAGGCCTTAGAAACTGTGGGGCCCAATTTGGACCACTTTAGTAGAGCCCCTCAGCTGACTCCCTCTGCCTATCACCACAACATTCCCTACATTCTGGCAACCTTGGCATAAGACTATTATATATTAGGTGTCACAATATATGCTAGTCTGCATTCTAAAAAAGATAAACAAAACTGTGTTTATTCAATTTCTTATATTTTGCCATAAGTGATGTTAAAAGAGAAGTAAATAACTGAACTACTGGTTTACTCCCAGAACCAATACCTCTTGTAATTCATCTCTGAAAGTCTGTTTAACTCACTCAGGCACACGACAAGTAATCTGTTTTGACTGACCACTGAGACTCTGTGTCTACATGGTTCTTTATCAGGGGAGTACACCTTGTCATACCAGTAAAAATGTTCCCAACTTCTTTAGTACTGTCTGAATCTTCTAAAAATCTGGGTAGAATATTGCTGTACACTTCCCCCTTGTCTCTCCCTAAACATTTTATTCATTCTTTTCTGCATCTCTCCTTTTCCTTCTTCCACTTATTTGACTCATTCTTTACTCTCCTTCACTTTCCATGCTCAACAATAGTATATACTATACATACTTAGTATATCAGTTTCTTCAAAACTGAATTATACCATATGATATTATGACAGTCCACAGGTACTCTTCTTGCTGATTTAACTGGCTGAATTATTGCATCACATTTGCTTACAATTATGTTCATTTATGCTACATATCATCCTGACTTCTCTACATGCTTGCTCTTAATGTTATCAGTGTTGCAGTGATATTGATTAAAGCTTATTGGTTCTTTGGCTTTTTTCCACTATGTTGAGCTTGGAAATGATGTAAGTGGAACAGTGTTTTCCATTGGTTAAAGGAAAAATACACCTTTTCCTATAATTCATCTCAACTCGTAGGCTGATTTTCTCCCTACAGTATGGTTACAGTATTGTGTAGGTACCAGAAACCTGCTTGTACTTTATAAAACTGTTATTTCTTTGCACTGGAATCAAAGGAAGGGAAAGACCATACACTTTTTTTAACTTAACTTTTCACATAATTTGCAGAGGAATTTGTCTACGCCTGCATGACATAACACAGACAAAGTGAAATTTGTAGTTGGGTACTACTGGCAATCTTATTTGGGTAATAAGTCCTGCTGATGTCAAGAGCACAGCACCTGCTATAAAAAAGGCAGAGAGGTGTGAAACTGTTTCCATTGTTTTATCACAGAGAAGAAGAGAGTTTACACTGATTCACAGCTGCTTTCAATGTAGTCGTGCTTTTCATAAAAACAGAGCAATTAGATCAGTCAAAGTTTCAAAGGCAGTTGTCACCTCTTTTTACAAATTTACGTAAGCAGCATCACAATATTGAAATGCTAAGCTTTAAAATCTAAATGTTTGTTGTTCATAATGCTTTAAATTTTAATATGACTTAAGTGTAGTATCAAAGATGTCTGTGACATTTAGAGAAAAGTCAGAAAATATTTTTTGTAAAATATCAACACATTTACCAAATGTGTGTGTGGGGGGTACTGCCAGTTCATCTTGTACTACAAAAGATATTTTGAACAAAGGCCCGCAATGTATCTACTTTTTTTGGTTGCAGCTGTATAACTCCTTAATGTACTGTAAAACAAGCTCTGGGACACACACAAATAGGGCCATTCAAGGAAAAAAGCAGTCCTGTTGCAGAAGGCATACAAGATGACAGTGACTGACACTAATCCCATTATATGTCAATAGCATGGGAATACACTACTACTTCCTTATGCCTAGCAAGACTCATATAAACCAGACTTGAAATATATTATAGGAAAGAGAAAGGCTTGAAGAAAAACAAGATCACATTGATATGTCAAGCTTCATTGGTAGCCATTTTATGGAAAACATAATAAAATTCTAAAAGAAGCAGTCAGAGTGATTTTGAGGTGCTAAAATAGATCAGAAAAGAAACAGCAAAAAAGAGATTTTTTTAGTTCTAAGGTGGAGTTTTCCTTTAACAAACTTGAAATTAATAAATAAATATATCTCTGTAAGTTCAATATTTCACAGACTCCAGTGTCTTTGGAAAGTGCTGTAGTCAACACTCAGAGGGCCATAGTACTAAGAAGCACGCTCATTTTAAAACATGAAATATGGTAAAACCTTTTGACTCATCACAGTCCCCAGCTCTTACTCCCATGACAATATTCTAAGATGTCAAGAAGTACTGGATAAATGAATCAGTGGGGTATGTGCTTAATGATTGTGGGAAGACAGAGAGGTGAAAAAAGCATGAAAAATGTTTAACTTTCCTTATCCATTGTAATCTCATATTACCCCTTTCTTCCTTCATGGGCTTCTTCTAATCATCTTATGCACTTGCTATGAATGGCTAGAGTTCCTTACAAGGCCATTCCTCATATCTTCTTAAAAATTGATGTGTTTCTACAAAATCACATAAAAATGCTGAACTTCTTAATAATGCTCAGCAATAATAATAGAAGTAATAATCTCAGGCATCTCCTTAAAATGGCATTGCTCATGCACTGCCATGCTTATAAATATTTCTGAAAGTTTTGATTTTAATTTAATTATTTTTGAAACTGGATAAGTGGACTAATAAATGCAGACCTTTTCCAGCAATCACAGGCAGAGACGGGTCCAAAACCAAGCAACCTAGGCAGTTGTCTAGGGCACGCTGGCTAGGGGGAGTGTGCCTACAGGTTGGGGGGGGGGCTGTCACAACATTTAATTTTTTAATTAAAAAATTAAATTACATGTCATACCTTCTTTAACATTATTCTTTAAGAATGTACTCTGCCCCTTTGCATTTACTCACATCATTCCTGCTACTGCTTCTTCATTCCATGCACAGAATTTAAGCAAGACTGCCACTGTCAGATGAGTCATACATTAACCTTCAGTAAGATGTGTGTGTGATGTCAGTCATTATGTCATTAATGTCATGTCAATAATTACATGTGGGAGGTTGGTCTAATGGTTAAGGTGTTTACCTTACAGACACAAGGTGCAGGGTTTGATTCTCACATGGGGTAACTGGCTAGGCTTAAAATGGCCCACAAGGGGAGTTAGCCTAGTACTAATCTATGAACCTATGAACCTCTGTCCTAGTTAGGGATGGCAGGCAAGTTAACTTGCTTGGCTCAAGCCCTGTACCTTGGTTACAGGAGACAAGAGCCTGTTTCCTCTGCACCAACTACTAGAATGCTCAAGGAATTGTGAGATTCAAGGACAAAGAAGTTTACTGTTGCTCATGCAAAGTCTGTTTTAAATGTACAACTGTTTTGTTTAGCAAATGTCCATCACTGTTTCTACTAGAGAATTTGAAAGCCTTGTTAGTAGCACAACAGTTAGCATACTTGCTTTTAGTCTGGAGAGCTGTGGGTTTTACTCCTACACCATGTAGCTGTATTAGTGATACTGTTTTGTACTTTAAGGGGGGGTGAAGGTGCTGCAATCCTGAATGTGTCCTCCTTTGGTTGAGGTACCTAGTAACTATGAACCTGTTGTTGGTTTGACAGCCAATCCCTTTTGCAATATTACCAGCTTACCAATATTTATATTTTTTTTAATGTAACATGGGCAATTTATTCTTCAAGGGCAGCAGGCACTGAATTTGTAGATGAAACACAGACAAATAAAGCTGTTTTCCAGCAGCAACCTCTTCATTAATTACAGATCGCTTTAATGTAGAATTATTCGGATGCAGAGATTGGTCATATTGACTGATATTGGTGGTTTGTAATGACAGATTTATGGTTGAAATGTTCTGAAATGGGTGGTCTTTTGTCAATATTGGTTCATATGTTTTATTTCATTGCTTACTGGAAAAATGTTCAGAATTACAAATTTAAAACATACTCTAACAAGTGGTGCTGTATTATACAAGAAATATAATTTAATACATCAGGAAGGTGAATCAAAGAACACATGCGTATATGCATGGTCCTAAAAGATGTGTGCAAGGAGCCTATGGTTTGAAAACAGGCCAAAGGTAAACTTAATCCACCTCTGGCCACATGGATTTTCTTTGAGTGTATGTTTCACTGCAGTTTAAATAAATGTGAGTTTCAAAGGCAGGGAATTTTACTGTACATGCTAAGTTTGTTTTCATTGATAGACTGTATTGTTTTATCTGGCAAATGGCTATCAGTTTTTGTGCTATAAAATTTGAAATAAAAGCTTTAAATTTAATCTAAATATCTGTAATCACGGCAGAAGTAAAGAAGAAAATAGTGTGTACACTGAGAGGTCTGAACAGTGTTTATGGTAAATGGGAAAAATAGCCAAGTAATGGGACACTGGAATGGCTGGGGGGGGGGGCTGTTGGTGGGGGCACTGATCCATTACCCTGCCTAGGTCCTCATTTGACCATGACCAGGCTCTGATTACAGTGCAAAAGTTCAAAAGAAAAGATTACATGCAGGAATAATTTAAGATTAGTCACTATACATCACATTTTGAAAGGTGGGAAGAAATCAGAATGACTTCAAGAAACCCATGTGGATGTAGGGATAACATAAAACCCCACACAGTTTGTTCAGCTTTCTGAAATGCACACCTACCCCACAAATTCTCCTCTATTCCAGTCCAACCATTTTCTAGCTTTCTGTTTGTCCCCCTATTTTTATGTAACTCTGAACCTGCGATACCCCTGCAGTGCATTTGTAAGTTAAACTGTTTGGTTTCCCACTTTCTACCAAATGCCTACCCTATCCAGCACTTCTTTAAGATTATTTGCTCTTATCTGTAACTGCAGCAACCTTTCTCTGACATACTGAATTGGTAACATTCTGCCACAAGTCTTTGTGATCATTAAGTTACTCCCACTGCTACGGTATGGAGTCCAATCAGCAAGCAATGGATAGTAGTATTGCTGGAACTGAATTCATCCTCAAGTTTTGGTGAGTACCTTCACGAGGTAGACCCTGTTTTTACAAAATCTCACCAAGATGACACTTGTATATAGACTGCATTTTATATAGCATATATAGTGGACAGAAGTGGATTAAAAAATAAAAAAAGACAGCTGGCACACAAGTCCCAGGATAAAAAGTGTCCAATCCTGGTAGGTGCAGTGGTGTCAGGAATGGAAAAAATGACACTGTAGAATCCTCAAGACATGGAAACATTCCTATAATGGGGTTAGGCCAGGCTCAGAGGGAGGATGCTCCCCTGTTGTAGAAGGAAGCAGCAGTCCACAAAAATCACAAAAACTGATAGGCCAAAAAAGAGCCATAAAGATGATAGAGTAGACTATTACATACATACATACATACAGATATGTCAAGCACAGGCATTAATGCACTTCTAGCTTGCCAATATACCAAAACACTGGATCCCATAGTAAGTGCACAGGCTGTTCTTAAAAATATCTAAGCTAGTACATTTAATGTAATTTGGTAGTCTGCTCCATGCATCAGCTACTCTCAGAGAACCAATTGGTACACTTCTTATTCCTATAGAATCTCCTACGTAGGTTATCTGATGATTCTCTACTACTTTTTGATAACCCCAAACATTCCCAGAGGTAGTTGTCTCTAAATGCTCTAGTTGGATCTACTTGAGTCTATCAAGATACAGCCAAATACCATGGTTTTGGTCAACTTTTACTACCCATCCATTGACTGGGTAAATTACTCCTGATGAAACTCACTTGCCCAAAGATTCCTCAACTTCTTTAACTCCAGTGCCCCTGGACCAGCTGGTTGACACCCCCACAAGGGGTGCCAACATCCTGGATCTGGTGCTTACCAATATGGGGGACCACTATAGCACCACCACTGTGAGATCTGACCACAAATCAGTCTCATTCAAAGTAACTATCACACCTGACTCCTCCCAGCAGCAACTAAACTAAAAAACTTCTCCAAAGCAGATTATAGCCTATTATGGGATGATATAAATAGCTTCACTGCATCTCCCCCTCAGATGGAACTGGCAACTCTGCTGAGTTCTACACCAGTACTTTATACAAACACCTGCATAACTGCATTGACTCAGCCATACCTGATAGGACCAAAACAAGCTCCTCAAGGAAGGGCAAACCTGCCTGGTGGGCAACTGCCATTAACAGGCTTTGCAATAAGAGGAAGAAATTGCTGTCAAGGAGTAAGAGGGAGTGAGCCCTAAACTGGAAATACTCCCTCCTCAGCTTAAACAACCAAATAAGACTTATTTTGAAGTTCTCCAAAGCAAACTACAAATCTTAATTAGCTTCCTCAACTAAGGACAACCATAAGGCATTCTTTAGTTACAGCTGTAACGTAAAAGGAAAGGCCCAGATTTGTGCTGAACTGCTAGTTAATGATACCACAAACACTGAGCCTGTGAACATTGCTAAACTGTTGGCCGACAGGTTCTGTGAAAACTTCACTCCTCTATCCCCACCACAGACATCCCTACCACTTGTCCCCTACCTTGTATCTCTAAAGAACAGGTAATAACCACCATCTCTAAGACCAAAAACACAGCATCTATGGGACCTGATAACATCCCAGGCTGCATCCTTCATGGGCTCCAACAAGAATTAGCAACATCACTGGGTACTGTTTTCAGTCATAGTCTAAGCACTGGCTTCATCCCAGCTGAATGGAAAACAGCCATCTTTATTCCCTTGCACAAAGGTGGTGCTTCCACTGACCCCAGGTACTATAGACCTATTAGCCAGACTAGACTTATCTGCAAGGCCATGGAGTGAATCATCATGGACCTTATCAACAAAGATATAAGTAATCTCCAAACAACTGACCCTACACAGTTTGGATTTGTCAAAGGGAGATCATGCCTGTTAAACCTGATGGACTGCTTCGACACCATCATCAAGGCCCTGGACGAGGGGAAATCTGTGCATACAGCCTGCCTAGACTTAGCCAAGGCTTTTGACACTATCCCCTACTCAGGCATCATTGACAAACTCACCCAGCTAGGTATCAACCCTTGTATCATTAGAGGAGTCACTAAATGGCTCACTGATAGAACACATATAGTCAAAATAGGGAATCCACCTCCAACAGCAGACCTGTAACCAGTGGTGTTCCACATGAATTAGTCCTGGGACCTCTACTGTTTGGAATCTATTTCTCCAAAGTACAAGGAAAAGCTAAAGGCCTGTAGTCGATAATGTTTGCTGATGACTGCAAACTGGGGGTGGTTGGAGAATCTCCAAATTATGTCAACATCCTACAAAAGGGTCTTACACAAACAAATGATTGGTGCCAAAGTTATGGCCTTAAACTCAATGCAAAAAAATGTATTCTCATCCCTTTCAGTAACAGCAATGCTCCTGCTAACTGTCACATCAATAGCAATTCCCTAATTATGCACACAGTGGTGAGAGACCTGGGCACACAGGTTGACAGCATCCTTACCTTTGATCACCATGTCTTCACAGTGATAAGAAGGGCATTCTATATTGCTCATCTCATAAGTAAGGGCATCCAGAAAAAAAGAAGTTATAACATCTCTGTAACCTTCCCTCATCAGGCCAATAATCCAGTACAATGTCCCTTTTGGCGTGTACCTTTCCAAGCACCTGCAACAATTGTAGAAACCACAAAGGTTTCTCACAAGGAAAATTCAAGGTCTTCAGCATCTCTCCCAAGTGGATCATCTGAAATCACTGTCACTTTATTCTTTTTCATGCATGCTACTCAGAGGCAATCTCTGCCTTGCATATAAGGCAATCTCTGACCCTGTTTTATTGGAAATGCTCCATATCCACGTCAAATGGTACATGGGTTACTTGCTCTAAAGACCTTAATCTAGTATGTGACATTAATAGAATCTGCTGGAGGGACAGATTTGTCTCCCAGAGGTTACCACACCTTTGGAACAGACTCCCACTTCATGTCAAACAAAGCACCTAATTGGCACTCTTCAAACACAATCCTAACGATTGGATGGGTAAGCATAAATTCACCCCAGGGGTTCTAACTGTGTCCCACATGGACAGGGGCAATATGTGCTGATCGTGGAAATAAGGGTAGAACTTGGCTAGGCTTGTAAGGGTACTAGGGCCATTAGCCTAGTAACTTCCTATGATCCTATACCTGAATAAGATCTCTTATGATCCTATACCTGAATAAGATCTCCTCTTAGATATCTAAAAGAGACAGTGTAAACGTTCAGATATTTTAGTCTTTCATAATAACTTAAATTTTCACATCCATGGATGCCCTTGGTATATTTCCACTGTACTCTTTCCAGTTTACTCATGCTTGTTTTCTTATAAGGTTTCCATATTGTTCTTCCATCAAGTTTGGGTCTAATGTAACTAACAAACAACAATTTCATTATTTCTTGATTCCTAGACTTTATAAATCTTTTTATACAACCTATAGTTCTATAACTGATCAACACTAGCAGAAAACTACGTTCTCTCATAAAAACTTCCAAGGCCAACTTTGAGAGAAAAATCGCTAAGGACACTAAAGATAACCACAAAGCCTTCTTCAGCTATGTTAGAAACCTGGGCGGAAACCCTCAGATATGCTCAGAGTTAGTTCACAACAACAAAAAATACACTGAACCCACAGATATTACCAACATTCTGGCTGACAGGTTCAGTGCAAATTTCTCCCCTCCCTCACCCCCAAAAGAAGAAATACTTATCCCAGCTGAATGTAATCTCCCTGTCATCTCAGATGTCCAGCATCAATGGGACCTGACGGTATCCCGGGTTGCGTGCTACGTGAACTCCAAGAGGAGCTAAACCCACACATAAAAATGCTATTTAACCTTAGCCTTACTACAGGATATGTACCTGAACACTGGCGTACAGCAACAGTGGTCCCACTCCACAAAGGGGGTACCTCTACAGACCCTGGGAACTACTGCCCCATAAGCTTAACCAGCCTGGTCTGCAAAGCTATGGAAAGAATCATTATGGAACTCATAAACAGAGACATTGGGGACCTACAGACACTTGACCCCACCCAGTTCGGCTTTGTAAAGGGCAGATCCTGCCTTTTGAACCTGGTTGACTTTTTCAAAACAGTCACTAGAGCCATTGATGAGGGCAAAGCAGTCCATACAGCCTACCTGGACTTGGCTAAGGCCTTCGACACAATACCCCACTCAGGCATCATAGATAAGCTCAACAGCTTAAACGTAAACCCTTATGTCACTAGATGGGTTGCAAACTGGCTAAAGGACAGAACCCATAAAGTTAAAATTGCTGGAGCAATGTCTGACTCAAAGCCAGTCACAAGTGGTGTCCCACAGGGATCTGTCCTGGGACCCCTCTTGTTCGGCATTTATTTCTCAGATGTTAAAGCAAACATGGGAGGGTTGTGGCTGACAAAGTTCGCAGATGACTGCAAACTAGGTGCCATAGTCGATACACCAGCGGACACATACATCCTACAAAAAGGCCTCACAGAAATGGACAACTGGTGCCGGAGTCATGGCCTTAAACTAAATGCCAAAAAATGTATAGTCATCCCCTTTGGGAAAAACAAAGTACCTACAAATTATCACATAGACAGCAACCCACTGAGTACCGAAAAAGTAATCAGAGACCTAGGGACCCAAGTCGACAGCGACCTCTCATTTGACACCCACGTTGCCAAAGTGGTTAGAAGAACATTCTACCTTGCACACCTTATCATGAAGGGATTTGCATCCAGATCCAAGGATGTCATTGTACCCCTATACTCCTCCCTCATCAGACCCATGATTGAGTAAAATGCCCCATTTGGTATGTACCTCACCCGGCATTTGCAACAGCTGAGAGAGACCACAAAAGTACCTCACCAAGAGGATCAAGGGTCTCCAACATATGTCTTATTCTGCCAGACTAAAGAAACTCCAGCTCTATTCAGTAGCATACCGCCTGCTCAGAGGTGATCTCTGCCTGATGTACAAGGCCATGTCCAATCAGGAACTGATGGACATGCTCCACCTCAAAAAATCCAAATCCATCAGAACCACGACAGCTAAAGACTTAAACCTCGGCACAAGTATGAATAGGACATGCTGGAGGGATAGATTCATAACCCAGAGGCTTCCCATGCTCTGGAACAAGATCCCAGTTCATGTTAGGCAGAGCCCCTCACTGACTCTCTTCAAGAGAAATCTTGATGAGTGGATGGGAGATCGTAAGTTTACCCCAGGGGTCACATCTGTGTCACTACTAGACAGGGGCACAGTAAACTAATTCTTTTATATAAGGGGACCCTCACTGTGTCACTACTAGTCAGAGACACAGTATTCTAAATTTATTCTGTGCATTTATTGTACCATTTCATGGGGTGGCGAAAGCCACATCACTATGGCTAGGCTTACAAATGCCCCAGGGCAGATAGCCTAGTACTAAACTATGAAACTATGAAACTATCATTAACCAGTTGGTTGCTATGATTAGAAAAACTCATACCTGGCTCTACCCATATACCCAGGACCTTAAATGAGTCTACTGTTTCAATCACTGTTTGCTGTATTAAATATTCACATTTCAATGTATGTCTCCCAAATCTCATATGCTTAGTTTTTGATGCATTTATCAGCATATTATTCTCCTGTGCCCAAATGGTCAATTTAGTCAAGTTCTTTTACAGACATGCCTTATCTGTAACACATGTAATCAGTTTACCCAATTTCAGGTCATCTGCATATAGACTGTAGAATACCTTAGATGAAAAAGTTAGGTCTGAAATATACAATCTAAACAAGTAAGGGCCTAGGACAGACCCCTGTGGGACACCCTGACTGTAACCAAGGATTTCACCTGTCCAGTTGCTGTATATGATACTTGCCATGTCCTATTTGCAAGCCATGTAGCTATCCATCTTATCAAGTATGCATCAATACCTAGTTGTACTAATCTGTTGATCAGTGTTCTGTGTATGACCCTGTCAAATGCTAAAGTTAAATCTATATAAATTACATCACAGCACAATTTTTCATTCATAGCTGTTATTATATTGTTATAGAACATTATGTTACAGGTGGCAATAGATCTAGTTTCAATATATGCATGCTGATATATGGTTTCAATTCTCAACCTATCCAGTTCTGACAATATTACTTTCTCCATTATTTTTCCACAACAAGAAAGTAGATTTAAGGGTCTATATGACTCTGGGTTTGTCCTAGTACCCTTTCCCTTAAATACAGGTTTAATAAGCTTGTGTCATCAATCTTGTGGTATCTCCCCATATTTATATGATCTAGTGAATAACAGATAAAATGGTAATGTAAGTTCTTGCTGAAGTGTTCTTAGGGCATTATTACTAATTCCGTCTCCTCCATGTGCTTTGTTTAGATATAGTTTGCACAGTTCTTATTCAGTATAATCTAACTTGACTGCAATATCTGGGGTTACCTGAATGTCACTAGGGCTACCTATCACCCCCTTTGTGGAGCCAAACTGTTTTGCATAAGATTTTGTAAATATATCTATAATCTGTTGTGCCTAAGAATAAATTTTAGAATCTTCACACAGTTTATGATTTGTATGTCTTTACCCCTTCTACATGTTATCTATCTATAAATAAAAATAAAAGCTGAAGTTACGGAATACCTGTAAAGTGAAGGATTTAGTTCAGAAAGTCTAACACAGGTTATGTCACAGCATGATGGAACAATGATTCCCCCAGTAAGGAAAAACAAGAGGAGCAGAAGACATCTGAAGAAGAAATATGGACGTGGGAAAAAAAGAGATTTAATATGGTGCAATATTTATGCAAAGGAGAAAGCAAAACTAATCCATATAAAAAAGCAGCACCAAAGTATTTGAAAAGAAATATAGACAAAGGAATCCAGATATGGAAATTTTTAATTTTACAGTGCAAAAAATAAGAAAACAAAGGGGGAAATAAAAGAAGATCAGTAATGGAGAAGTTAAAGAAATATAAAATTAAGTTATGAACTACCTGTGAAGTAAAGGATTTAGTGTAGAAAATCTAACTCTGATTACATCACATAATGAATCTCCAAATTAAGGAAAAAACAGTGGAGCAGAAAACATCTGATTAGTTGCCATATGAATATACTTTGGAACCTTCAAAGGGAAATCAGTACAAAAGTTCAACTGGAGTTGCAGAGCAAGGGAAGGAACAGGAAACTGACAGCTCTGACACAGTCAATGTTATCAAGTGATTGGCCAGTAAGTTCCTATATGAAAGAGCAGTGTATGACAGATTGTGAAGCTGAAGAGAATATGGCACGGAAGATTTTCTGGAATTTTCTATAGAATGTCCACAGGAAACAGAGAACAAAGAATGTGCCCTTGGTTTAGAAGAAAATGATCTAAGGGAAGAATTGCTTAATTTAGTAGAGATGGATAGACATATTAAGAGCAATGAAAGAAATAGACTACAACAAGTCAATAAGACCCAAAATGTGACAAGTCTGATAAAACAAATCAACACAGTAATCAAGACTGTTCATAGAAATTAATGAGATATAACAGAAGTAAATAGGATATATTACTGTGCATCTAAATTAATAACAAATGAATTCTTGCTACAAAATCATAGGGCAGTAAAGGAAAGGATGTGACAAAATTAAATGCCATAATGGAAGTATCGAACAGAGGGGAACTATAAAGCAATTAAGACAAGAAGCGTCGCTGTTAGAAGAGAACAAAAGAGGGAAAAGATCGAGAAAATACTCAGAAAGATAGATGTGATAAAAGCAATTTGCAGTATCAGAAAAGACCAGGATCTATTGTACATTATTGCAAATAAACTAAAGATATCAACACAGTTTGAAAAGCTTAGAAGATATGCAGATACAAAAGATTAACAAAATTGCCTCTTACTCCCAAAGTGTCCTGTGGCAAACAAGCAGCAGCTTGTTATTCTGTTGAATAAAAGAAACGTTGGAAATATTTCGTGTTGTCGTGGTGTGTCCTGCAAGGTTGTTTTTTGTGAAGATATGCAGATAAATATAAAGGAATAACTACAAAATAAGCAATTTAATGATGACCCAAAAAAGTTTTATAGAGAATTTGGAAACAAGGCAAAAAGAATACAAACACCACTAAAAAAGAAGAAATAGGCACATTTTGGAGAAATATCTATGAAGATCCCGTGGAACATAACAATATGCTGAATGGATAAAATAAGTAAAAGAAAGAATAAGAAGTTCAAATGTACAGGATATGAAATGGGATGAAGTAATGGTCAGAGAAATTGAAACAAAATTAGGAAAAGCTCATAAGTGGAAAACCCGCAGCCCAGATGTAGTACCTAACTTCTGGCTAAATGTATTAACATCTTTACATGAAGATTTAGCCATGAGTAAGAACTATTACATGAGCACCCCAAACAGATGCCAACCTGGTTAACAGCAGGAAAAGTGATACTCCTCCTTAAGAGTGAACCTGCAAGATATTCTAAAAATGATAGCTCAATAACTTGCCTTCCAACGATGTATAAACTATATACTAGAACTGATGCAAACAAAGTTTATAGTTACTTAGAAGAAAACTCAATCATGGCAAAAGAACAAAAGGGTAACAAAAGAAAATCATATGGAACAAAGGATCATTTGTTGCTAAATGAAGTATAATGGAGAATTGTAAAAAGGGGAAGAATCTATGTATGACATGGGATAGACTACAAAAAAGGGCATTTGACAGTATCCCGAATTCATGGATAAAAGAGTGCTTACAAATGTATAAAATACATACTACATTGATGGAATACATTACAGTGACCATGAAACAGTGACAAACTACTCTGCAGCCAAGCCATGATAAAAGACAAATTATTATCCCAGGGGTAAAAATTCAAAAGGGGGATATTCCAGGGTGACTCTTTATCACTGCTGCTCTTTTGTCTTGCCCTTAACCCACTGACCTGTCTACTTAAAAGATTAGGTCATGGCTACACTTTGGCTCCCAGAAAACAACAAAGCGTACTGACATCTCATCTTCTTTTTGTGGATGATTTAAAACTGTATATTTCATCAGATGAAGAAATAAAAGCACAACTGCAAGTGGTCAAAACTTTCTCAGATGATATAAGAATGCCCTTTGGTCTTGATAAATGTGAAAAGCAATGTTTAAAGCAGAAAAGCTACAGCACCAAGAAAATATCAGACTGGGACAGGAACGTGATATAAAAGAACTTGAACAAGAGGGAGTGTATAAATATTTCAGAATTGCTGAAGGATCAACAATAAAACATGAACAAATGTAAATAAAATGTAGTAAGGAATATTTTATAAGATTAAAATTAAAACTGAAAACAGCTCTGACAACTAGTAACAAAGTACAACATATAAAGCAATTTGCTCTTCCTGTTCTAACTTACAGTTTTGGGGTGATTGACAGTCCTCAAAAGGTATTGGATCACTTGGACAGTAAAACAAGAAAAATGCTTCAGGCTTATCAAATGATTTATAGAAATCAGCATATACCAAGATTATAGTCTCAAGCCCCAGTGGCCTAATGGATAAGGTATTAGCCTTCTAAGCCAGGAATTGTGAGTTCAAGTCCCAACTGGGGTGATATAATATTGATACAAGTGAAGCTTTTAAATGGGGCCGGTTAGCTCAGTTGGTTAGAGTGTGGTGCTAATGACGTCAAGGTCACAGGTTCAATCCCTGTACAGGCCAGAGGGGTCGGAGGTTGGCATAGTGGTTAAGGTGTTTACCTTACAGACACAAGGTGCAGGGTTTGATTCTCACATGAGGTAATTAGCTAGGCTTAACATAGTGCACAAGAGTAGTTAGCCTAGTACTAATCTATGATCCTGTGATCTATGATCCTATATAGTCCCTGTTCCTGAAGGAGGTATGGACCTCCTCAAAACTGATTACATGTATAGATCAGCAATTGTAGGGCTGCATATGTACCTGTTGCCCTCACAAGATCCAATCATGGAGAAAGTTTTAAAATATGAGGAAAACAAGTCTAAGATGACTTCCCTGCTTAGTTTGTCAGAAGCATATCATTGTCAAGTGGGTGAAAGAATTGATTAGACTGTACTATACTGGAATTAACTGGAAATAACTGAAATGAGACTGGAATGAAAGTCTTTATCTGTAAATTACCCAAACTCATGCTGAACAGGTGCCAGTCTCTCCTTTATGGACGAAGTCTTGTGTATTTTTCAGAATGAATTCTCCAAATACTGTAGTTCATTTAATAAAACTTTATTAGATGTTCATAATATTTGAATACTGTCTTCATTAATAGTGCTAATAAACAATAACAGTCTGTAGAAATGCTGGAATGCTTGTTAGTAATAATAGTGCCACTAAATATATCCAAAGTTTCTGCATATGTCTTCTGATTGTCCTGAATAATGTAAACTGAAACAGTCTTTATTTGACCTGTCTTCTGTACAAAGGCTTGAGTGTCTGTATTGTAGCTTAATCTTCTCTGTAATGTCAGGTCGAACAAACTAATTAACTGACTTCCCTAACTGTATCTGAAGTATATTTAATAATACCAAAATCCTGGAATACTTTACATGCCTTCTTAGTCTTGATTCTACAGGCCTTGTCTTGCATGTGCTTTATTTAACATTCCATTAAGGAACATTCTGTAGCTGGCAAGATTGTATCTTTCCTTTGAGAAATGAACTTTCTGTATTTCTGTATTTTCTGCACATTCTATGCTTATCTTTCCTTTCTAATAAACTGTCTTTCTCTGAAACTGAATGCATACAAGTCTGACTCCATATTTCTGGCCTTATCCTACCTAAATGTACTATAGTGAATTTACTGAAAATAACTGTCTTTTCTAAATTGTTTGACACTACATATTTTATCTTTAAGTCTGCCTAATGCCTAATAACTACATTAAAATGGAGGTCCCTAATCTAATAGTTGCCCCTGAGATCCCTGATGAAAGTCTAGAGGGTTCCACTTTTGAAGTTACCTTACATCTGTATTGATAACTACTGTATACAGCTTTATGCTACCCGACTCAAATCTGAAAATAAATATTCTTTATTTGATAAACAAATCTGCAATTTTAATTTTGACCACTAGGTGTCAATTGAGCCTTTAGGACCTGTTTAGATTGAAGTCTCGTAACTTTATAATTTAATTATAGCTAGGCAATTGTTATTTTTTTTAATATGGTAAATAAACTTGCAATTTTAATTTTGACCACTAGTCCTGAAGTCTGTTAACTTTATGATTTAATTTTCATATTATCTAGATTTATAGTTTTTAGAGTCTTTAAGTCTAAATCTGAGGTATGAGTGGCATATATCCAAAACCTCCACATTATTCTGAAAATGAGTGTACACATCCTTAACCTGTCTTCGTGAATCTTTATTTAAGTCAGAGTGTGAACTGTTAACCCTGCCTATTTTTCTTTCATATCTCTGTATGCTGTAATGGTAAAATTATGCTGTTTATCATCTATGTTTTTTTACCTTATGAACTGGTGTCTTAGTGTACCATGATGTCTCTTTTTTAAACCAAATGAAACTTTTTCTGTTGTTCATAGATTTAAATCTTTAAACATTGTACTGTTCTTTTTTATTGTATAGCCTATCAAGCATGATGGCTATTTTCTGAAGACTAATTGAAATAGGCACTTAAGAGATAACTCTATTGAAGCATAATTACCATATACTGTATTAACTTCTGTCTATAGATTTCTATTTAGATTTGCTCTATAATGCTACTTACCTTTCTTAACTTTTATGTGCTGTAATAGATGTCTGCCTCCTAAATTTGTGTCTGAAATATTCTATGAGTATTTATGAGCTATAATAATTTACTAAAAGTTATACTTTCTGTATTTCAAATCTATACCTTTGCATTTTCTGTTAATGTTCTTTTAAATTTCTGACTAATGTACAATAATTATGTAAAATACACTGTAATCTGTAAACATGCACTGTAATCTTCAAACTAATTAATAAATTAAGCCTGCTCTGTTATGTCTTGAGTGGATTGAATAACTATTACTATCTATTCTTTAGATAACTTATTTTAATAATTTACTAAAACTTATGCTTTCTGTATTTTAGGTCTATATCTTTATATTTTCCGTTAGTATCATTTTAACTTTCTGACTAATGTACAATAATTATGTAAAGTGTACTGTAATCTGTAAAGTAATTAAATTAAGCCTGCCTTGTTATACATTGAGTATACTGAATACCTATTACTACCTATTATTTAGATAACTTATCTTAAAGGAGTACCGCACCCACAAACTCAAAAAACATGTTTAAAACATCATGGCATGATGTTTCCTACACTTTAACAGCACTTTGGGATTATTTACAGGATTTTAAATATTTTTATATGTAATTCCAGACTCTGACCACCTGGAGGCCAGCATACTGACGTGGTTTGGATAAACCAGGTTGCCACTCAGTATCCCACAAATCATTGTTTTGTTCACAAATGTTCCATCATGCAGGCCTCCGTTTGCCTAAAGCTCCTGTCATTTCATAGATGTTGCATGCGTACAAAGTTCTGAGTAAAATAGAACAGTGAAAGTAACATTCCCTGCTGCTGAATGACTACTTAAAATAGAAACAGTGCAAATGTCACAGAACACACTCAAAGTGCTGTTTACTGCTGCCTTTTTTCTAATTTAGTTTAAATGGCACTAATTTGTGAGACAATGAATTCCATTCCTTTTACTTCTCCCTCCCCGTAACACTTAGCTTCCCTAGCTGTCAAAGTCCTGAGGGTAATTTGACTTGGTAATTCCATTGACTGGCAGATCTCAGCAGGGTGCTTGACTCATGTAATTCAATCTTTGTTCTAGCATTTCCTTTGTTACAGGGGACATTTTATTTTGCTGCACTATAGCCATGGCCTTACTTGACTGCATTCGCATCCATTTTATGTAGCAACTCCTGTAAGATCTTGCACCAGGGAGCTAAATAAAACATTTACACTATTAACCACTTTAGATCTTTATTAATGTAAGTGTTTAAGGTATCACTACGTGCTTCCACATTGTTAAAAATGATTTACATGTGCAAAGTGTGTTGGTATTCAATGTTTGCCTACATATTTTTGTTTACTACACTGGTTGGTTTGCAAAAAAAAACCTTTTGCAGTGTCCCTGGGTTTGTCTTTGTACATACAAGCAGTGCTACATTTTCCCCTTCCTTTTTCTTGTGCCCAGTAGTCACTTATAACAAAGTACATTTTTTTTATATTTATTTTTTTATATCAAGGACATAATGGTTAATTAACCTTGAATCAGGTAATGGATGCCACTGCAAAGAATCACTGTTGAAATATTTGTGCATGGACTAAATCCCTTACTAAATATTTGCCAGACTCCAGTTCAATTGGTGCTATGGCTTTAATATACTCGTGTGTTTGCTCATGCCTTCCAAATATCCCCACCATTACATACCAGTTTTGCAGTGTAGTAACCACCCGACATGCACATACACCTTTAGCTATCAATATGCAGCTACTCCTGTTCATGTGAGTATGTGAATTTATTTTCAGACTTAAGGTGTTGAAGCTGCACTCATACCTCTCATGTGTACCTCATTATGAGGAACGTACCTCATTTGGGGTCTTAAAAAGTACATGTTCTCTAAGTTCCTCAAAGTTCCACATTGAAAGATTCTGTCAAACATTCAGTGTTAGGAATTTTTTTTAAGTGAAATCCATGGTAAATAGAAATTAATCATACTAATTCATTAACAGATCTTTATAAGTAAAGCCAACCTATTTTAACCATCCCATGACCTTCCTAGTTGAAGTTGTTAGTAAGCCATTGGTATGTGTTCCACATTTTGCCCATCTGTTCCACATTATGAGGGCTAGTGCTCCTCATTTTGGAGATGGTGGCTGCACTGAATAATTCTCGGTGCTTGTTCAGGTTTCACATGGTGCTTGCTTAAAGCTATTCTCAGGTTAAGCCACTATGAATATGTTGCACTGCCACCTCTGAAACAAGGGTAATGTTTTAATCTTTTTATTCCTGCACTGCACACTAGTGGTATCTGGTGCAAATACAAGAGAAGTATGTAAGCGATACACCACCTAAGCATCATTTGCCGTGCAGAATGTACAAGTATTCACACCAAATTTGTGTTTCCAAACATCGGTGTTTCCTATATCAGGCTCAAACTGTTTGACTTCGTTTCTTACCTTAGTATTTTTGGGACAGCACTCCAATCTATTCACACACTGTAAAACACAGCAGCCACTACTCATTTCTCATGTTCATCCATTCTTGAGCTAGCATTATCCACATCACATAGCGCCACGTGACATCCCGAACTTGCCTGTTATTATCCAATACCGGTCAGTACAGGAGAAGATGAATGCATACACCTAACTATATAGCAGCAGTCAAAAGGCAGTACTTACATGATGCATTCACAAGCTGGCTTTTGGTTACAATGTGCATATCCAGCAACTGCAACTACTGCATATTGTACTATCATGACAAGCCTCTGTACCACTTCACGGTAGCCAGCCTCACAGAGGTCTACTCACACCACAGCATTACTTGCAGCTGCAGCCAGATCCACTCATCTCACCACTATCATAACACTCCTGCAGCTACGCATGCTACCCCAAACATGCCTCCTCTTGCCATTTATGCATTATGTATATCTCACTTCTGTCCTCAAAGACCAGTCTGTGCAACTGCAGCTGCCAAATAAGTGCCACTACACTGCACCACTTCACGGTAGCCAGCCTCACAGAGGTCCACTCACACCACATTACTTGCAGCTGCAGTCAGATCCACTCATCTCACCACTATCATAACACTCCTGCAGCTATGCATGCTACCCCAAACATGCCTCCTCTTGCCACTTATGCATTATGTATACCTCACTTCTGTCATCTAAGACCAGTCCGTAAAACTGCCAATCTGGGGTAAACTGGGTGCTGCTGTGCTCATGCCTTGAGATTGGTTCCAGGCACAGGCACAGAAACTTCACAGGCACAGAAACTTACTTTTCCATTTTCAGCATAAGATTTTCTAGTACTAGTCCTTCTTACATCTAAAATGATATCCATCACAGGTTTGCTGAGGGATGGTAAATGAGAGATTAAGTAATTTGCAAAGGCTGCAATGTTCAGTGTTGGAAGCTGAGGGTGCAGAAAATCTGGTTCTCCTGCTGAGACAGCAGGGAAGGAGTGTGAGGCAGGTGCCATGGAGATAATCGTGACACTATGCAGGAGGGGGTACCAGTGTTGGTGCAGCCAGTCTGGAGCAATCAAAATCATCCTTGGTTTGTACTGTTTGATTTTTAATAGTACTTTGGAGAGCAGAGGCAGAGGGGAAGGCATAGACTGATGCTGAAGGACAGAGCATACACTTTCCAGGCTTGTTTATGGCGAGTCCTTGTGCAAAATTTGTCCACTTGGTAGTTCTGGGGAAGAGGCAAACAGGTCTATATCTGGGCTGCTCCATTTGCTTGTCAACATGTTGAAAATCCTTGGTTCCAGTTTCCACTCATGTGGGTCCATGAGGTTTCTGGTTAGTCCATCTGCCAGTGTATTTAATTTACCTGGCAGGAATTGAGCTTGTAGGTGCACTTGGTAGCTCAAGGCTGTGTTCCACAATGCCATGGCTAGTCTGCAGACGGGGTAAGAATGTCTACCCCCATGCTTGTTTATGTACCACATAACAGTGGTGTTGTTAGTCTTTACCATTAGTTGTCCTGGAAGAATGTGGTCCTTGAAGGCTGTCAGAGCATTCTGTACAGCTAACATTTTTTTTTGCTTGATCTGCAGGTGCATTTGACTTGGGCTCCATTTGCCCTGAATGCACTTCCCTGCCAGGTGAGCCCACCATGCATAGTATGATGCATCTGTTAGGGTTTGGATGGCAGGGGGTGGTGTGAAAGGTAGTCCCTTGTTTTGGTGTCAGGCCTCTGCACACCAAAGGAACTGTAGGTGTAGGCAAGGTATGATAGGAATCATTGTTTCTAGGTCTTGAGAATGTTGAGACCATAGGCTTTTTAGGTACCAGTGTAGTTTCCTCATATGCAGTCTTGCATATGGAATTAGAAGAATGCAGGGGGCCATGAACACTAAGGCTTGCAGTGTTTGTCTTGCAGATAGCAGGGTTTTTGTGGCCACTTGTTTGAAGTAGGTTGTCAAAATAATTTGCTTTTCTGGCATGAGGCAAGCCATCTGGGATGATGTATTCAAGCTTGCTCCCAGGAATATAACTGGTTGACAGCGTACCAGGTGTGAGTAGCCTACTTTGAAGCGTAGGTATCTTCTGCAAGATTCCATGGTTGGGATGTGCAGGTATGCTTCTTTTAAATCTAGTGGTGCCAAACAGGCATCTTTGCCTGGCATACGAAGTAATTGGTGAATAGTCAGCATTTTGAATTTTGGAATCTCCAGAAAGGTGTTTAGAGTAGACAGGTCCAGGATAGGACATCATGAATTGTCTTTTCTGGGTACCAGGAAAAGTCTCTAGTAGAAACCTTGTCCCTTTTCCTCTTCTGGTACCAGTTGAATAACTCCCATGCTTACGAGAGAAAGGACTTGTTTTTGGGCCTCTGCCCACTGATTTGGGGGTAGGTCCGGCACACATTTGGTGTTGGCAACATGTGGAAGTGAAATCTGTATCCCTGGGACATTATATTTAAAACCCATTTGTCCTGGGTAATGAGTTCCCAATTCTTTGCATGAAGAGCAATCTTCCCCCCAAAGGGGCAGTCAGTTGATAAGTGCTTGGAAATTTTAAAAGGAAGTCATTGAGACACTTTACCATAGGGGGGAGTTTTATTATTCCCAGACTTGGGAGTGGAGGCCCCCCCACTGCTTAGTTCTGTGAGTCACCTGGGTGTTTTACTGTGTCTGGGTTTGGCTTGAGAAGACCTGCAAGGGACTGGAAAGGACCAATTCATAGAGGGACAGTGCCTACTAAATCTAGGAGGCTGAACTTGTAAATAAATCTTTAACAGTTTGCATAGATTTAGCTTAACTTCCTCAGCCTTGTTGCCAAACAGGTGGTCCTGATTTAAAGGAGCATCCATCTACCTTTCTTTTGAATAACATTCATCCCAGCATCGCAAGGAAGAAACTAATAGTGTAAAAAAAAATTCAAGTCTGTGCCCGTCAGATTTTGTATGTTACATCACACCCCTCAACCTCTTAGCACAGGAAATCTGGACAAAGCCAGAAATAATAGGGGGGCAAAGGCCTCAAAGTAAAGATCAAATTTAAATATTGTTTGTATAAACTTGGAAAGTTGCTAGAATAAAAGGTTTTGTGTTGGCATGCATTTTCTGAAGGATATGAACACTGAAACTTACATTTCGGTCATTATTTAGTGAATTCAATCCTCACTGATTTGCCAGAAAGCCACAAGTTTTAGGAGGAAAAGACCAAACATACGAGGCAAAAATCTGGACAATGAAGCGCTATGTGTTACACACAAGCAAAAGACCTAATCATCCAAGCCAGATCGAACCCATGGCCTATATGGATAGTATCAGAGCCAACAGTACTATAGCTTTTCCAGTCAAAATCCACACATTGATGTGGTAAAGTACACACTCAGTATGTGCACCTGTTGTGGTCATGCACTAGCAGCCAAAATATTTGGGGAAAGGTGCATCAAGTGGCAACATTTTCCCTTAGGAAACATGCTCACCGTCTGATGAATCTACTGTATATCAGATCTCAGGCATCCATTATTACAACTTTGGAATTTTGTGCATCAAGTGGCAACATTTTCCCTTAGGAAACATGCTCACCGTCTGATGAATCTACTGTATATCAGATCTCAGGCATCCATTATTACAACTATTGAATTTTGTTGGCTTTATCATTCACAAACACCAGTGACTGTTATCATAAAATTTTAGAAGTTATTAGTTGTCGACATCAGTAAGGACTTGCTTTGCTACAGTAACAGAATATGCAGCTCTATAAAAAAAAGCTACCCACATACAGGACTTCAATGACTTCTAATCCATTTTCATGATTGTATGGAATAATCTGTTATGAACCTGTACAGTATTTTTAATTAATTTGATTATAAATTTCTGGTGAACATGCACATTTATCATATAATACACTTGAAATTGTCAGTTTTATTTTGGTGGCATGCTTACTTTAGTTATAACTGTGAAAGTAGGCTTCATAATCTGCACTTTGACACAGTAGTGTGGCCCTGCTAAAACCCACGTTTTTTAGTGTTGCACAAATTCTCACATAACTAATGAGCTGCACAGGGTTCACAATTATGCTCACTAATACAGTATTCAGATGACCCCGCACTCATTTTCACATCTGACAAAATGACACCTCCAAAAACTATTCAGGAAGCTTTAACAGCAACTGAAACATGGCTTTGTAACTCACAACTCATGCTCAACCCAAAAAAATAAATAAAGTTACAACTTTTTCCCCAAATCACTCTCTCAAGAAAACACAAAATTTAAAGTCTTCTCTCTTGCTAATATAATCATTGAAGTCATTTCTCATATCATATTATTAGGGATGATAGTGGATGATTATCTTAAATTCAACATGCATATACACAATTGCATAGGAATAACTAAAACAATTGCATAGGAATAACTAATCAAAAATAAGACAAAAAAAAACTCTCACCATCACAATTAAAGCTATACTTGCCACTAATTTTCTTCTCCCTACAATTCTTTATGGTACTCCCATTCTTACTAACATTCAGGCATCACAAAAATTAAAACTTGAACAATGCTATAACAAAGTTACTAAATTTGCAACTAATACCCCTTTCAGAACCCACCACTGCATTGCAATAACAAGCCTTAATTGGTTAGAACTGTAACGGGACCCTGTCCAGGCCAGCAATCAAGGAGACTCAATCCTCATCACTGACCCCGGTGATGGACGGTCACTAAGAGCAAAAATGGATTCACACAGTATTTTCAGATGTAGCTCCCTGTACCACACAGGGAACATGGTTCAGACCTGAGGCTGCCCTCTCCTTCTCTCTTCTGGCCCACACAAAACTCCACACTGATCACTTTTAAGCTCTGTGTCTCTGTTCCCAGCAGCTGACACACATGCACGCACACACGCATACACACACACCTGGGAAAAGCTGGCACAGATGTATACAAACTTAAATATGTTGGGCGTCTGTATTTGTACAAAGTTGCTAAGGCCTGGAACTACTTATCTCTATCCATTAGGTCAGTAGCTCCCCCATCCTTCAAAATCATTCGGAAAGGTTTCCTAGTCAAAAACTGACTCTGTTCTTGTTCAATGCCAGGACAATTATATCCCTAAATGTGAATGCGTACCTGTTCATACCTTTCATCTCCTTACTCTCCCTTCTTCACTTACTTCAATTTCATCTCCCTGGCTTTCTCTCTAAATATACCACAAACCTGCTTTTCTCTCTTAGTATTACAATTTATGTTTTATTGTACTAGCTTACCTTTAATTTCTCTATACATTTTCTAAATGTTCTCTTATTGTATCTATTCTTAACCAATGTTTACATATTTTGTGCAGTGTTTTAATTATTTAAACTGTAATTATTTTTCATATTATTTTTAAAGACTGTAAAATTATTGTTTTTAAAATGTTTTGTAATACTTCAGAACTTCTATCTAGGCCTCCATTGAAAATGGGCTGTTACCCAGTCAGACTTTGCCTGTAATAAAAAGGCAAGAAAGAAATATAACATACAATATAACTAAATTGGTGGCACTTGGTGCAAAGGATAAAGTTTGGAGCTGTACTTCCTGTGATACAGGGTTTCTTGCCCTCAGCCTTTAATTTCCCACTATGTGACCGTGAGCAAGTAACTTAACCATCAATTGTACCAGGGGTCACCCTGAAAAGTGACTGTGTCCAGTGGGCCTACCTGGGTAACAAATATAATTATAATTAACAAAACTGTTCTGCCTCATTAAAAAAAATAAAAAATATCACAATGTGTTTTAATGATTTAATAAAATATTTTCTACCCTGCATTAAACTACATCTATGGTATGCCTGGAATTAAACTTCCTTAAATGCTTCCTTAGTCTGTTCTGTATAACTGTTATAAATAGCTTATAGTTTAATGGCATTAAATTAACCAAATTTCCTTTTTAATTTTTTTTTCAAACATTAAAAGATTAATTGAGTGAAAATCACATAAACTCCTCTATTCCCTATCAAATATTAATAAAAAATCCTGAGGCAGATGCTAAACAGAAATGTCCACTTACCCAGGAAGAGTGTTATGCAGCTTGATACAAAGGGGTGAGTGTAATAAAGTCTGTGTATATAGTAGTTGTGACATAATTATACACATCAATTTGGAATTGAAGCTCATATATATATATATATATGGCATCATATAAGCCTGAACATGACATCCTTGGGTATTACAGGACATAGTAAATGTCAATAAAGGCAACATGAAACTTCCTTACAAGGCTTACAGGGCTAATACTAAAGATAATACCTTAATTATATGAGTTATCAATTAACCAGACATTGATTATGCAAACTACAATGTTACAAAAATGTGATCCAAATTACTAGATTTTGTAAATCAAAATAACTTGTAACAGACATTAACTACTGTTTATCTGTGGCTGTCCTGCAGTTACAGACTCAAAACTCTACACTTCAATTTCATAACTGGACGCAAAGCAATTGGTATTTATCAACCTTCTTAAACTATCCTGGCAATAACTGTATTACAGCAGATGAACTACCTTTGAATACATAATCTGAATGATCCAAAAATTAAACTACCGAGAAGGAAAACAATCTGTTTTACAATATTTTTACTCATTGCATTCAAAACTTTAAACTAATAAAGCATAAACTAACCAAATATATCAAAACAAACCCTGCTATATGCCATGCAGGGATGAAACTCTGAATGAGATCCAGGGAATTTGAGTTTTATTAGCTGCTTTGGCAAAGAAAAAGCCACGCAGAGGATGATGGGTGCTTGCAGCTTATGCCAGCTTCTCCATCGTAAGAGAAAGGGTGTGGGGTTCTTGGTCACCTAATTTGCTCCTATGCAAACAGAGCCTTTCATGGAAGCTTTATTCGTAAAATGGGAATATTGGTTTGACATTCTCAAACCTCTGATCGCCTTGGTTTGTCTATGGTTGTAATCAGTCATACCGGTTATGTTAATTCCTACTACCACGTAGCCTTTGCAAATTAAAACACTCAAACTATAACCTCAGGCATGACAGACATATCGAGTCTAAGAGGAAGCATCCGGCTCCTTTACTCTGATTCTCTTTCAACTGTAAGTACTGCAAGGCAATTTGAGCAGGTCACCCAGCTGGTTTCTCAGCACCTCCATGGTAAAGCTCTGCAGCACCTCACTCAGTCCTGCAGGGATTCCTATACGCAGTCCTACATCAATCTAAATCAAAACAGAGCAAATATAACAGATTGGCAATCCCTTTGTCGAATATGACACTGAAAACATTAACACGACCATAACTGCAGTGCTATTTCATTGCAGATCTGATGTGGGCTGATTGTTGTATCTTTACATGCGTTAAACCTCCCCAGTCTGTGTTTTTTCTTCTACTTTCAGTGCGGACTGACAGCACGCGGTAACTGCGATCACGATCTAGCTAGTCCTTCTGTTATACTTGTTAAAGCTGTTTAGTGAGTGTCACCAAAAAAAAAAAAAAAAAAAAAAACAGCGTAGCAAGTGTAAAAAAGGCACAGATTGTGGACAGTAATAAAAGTTATGGACCCCAGCAGCTTGTGTTTTGGGCGCAAAACTGTGTGATCGTAAATCTAGCTAGCCCTTCTGTTACTCGTTAAGCTGTTTAATGAGTGTTTAAAAGGTTTTAATCTTTCTATTCCCGCAGTGCACACTAGCAGTATCTGGTACAAATACAACAGAGGAGTATGCAAGTGATACACAGCAGCATGAAAATTACAGAAGCAACTGATATTGCCAAAATCCAGGCAGATAAGTTTAGTGTCACCCTAACCTGCCTCTCACCCCCTAAAGGGCCAATATCTATACTGGAAGAATGCTTGATTGCAGTAATCACAACTATACAGGTAAAAGCTGCACTCTCTAAAGCCATAAACACAGCATCCATGGGACCAGACAACATCCCAGGCTGCATTTTACATGAAATTGAGAACAAACTGCTTCTCCACCTAAGCACCAAATTCAATCATAGCCTCACATCAGGCTTTGTGCCCACTGAATGGTGCACATCAACACTTATTCCACTCCCACAAAGGGGGGAGCCACCACTGACCCCAGGAATTATTAGCCTGGCGAGCCTGGTCAGCAAGGCCATGGAATGTATAAACTCAAACAAAGACATTGTTAACCGCCAAACTTTGTACCCCACCCTGTCTGGCTTTGTGAAAGGCAGATCATGCCTACTGAACCTGATCGACTTTGAGGGCGTCACTAAAGTCGTAGATGAGTAAGGTGGTTCACAGTGCTTATCTGAACCTCGCCAAGACTTAACACCATCCCAAATTCTGGAATTACAGCTGAACATTGTACAAAATCTCTATGTCACTAGATGGGTTGCCAACAGGCTCATTCACAGAACCCACACTGTAAAAGTTGCAGACTCTAAATCTGACTACAAAGCAGTGACAAGTGGAGTACCACAGGGTTCTGTCCTGGGACATCTCCAGTTTGGTATCTACTTCTCTGAAGTATAGGCTAAAATAGAAGGCCTCTGACTAATGATATAAATAAAACTTATAGCATACTTAAAAAGTGAAGCTGGTAGTTTAAATGATGGGTTGCCTAATATCTACGACAGAGCACATCAACTTGATGGTATAATACCATTACGTATCAAAAATATGCCAAACGTCATCCCAAAAAAAAAAAAAAAAAAAAAAAAAAAAAACACTAACAATTCTTGATAATCTAAGTATCCTAAAATGCAAAATCATGTTCATACTGTATTAAAGCCAAAATAATTTTAGTCATGGCACAATGACATCCTTATCATAAGCTACTAATATAAATAATTATGAAAATGCTCCCATCGTTGACTGTTACAAATTAGCCCGGTAACCTTACTATATAAATAATTATGAAAATGCTCCCATCGCAGACTGTTACAAATTAACCCGATAACCTTACTATCTCATGCATTATATAACAATGAAATGTAAAAAATGAACATGAGGATTGTGGGTATATGAGATGTAGACAGTGCTGAAAAAGCATTCATCATAACTGCTTAAAAGTGATGAAACCACTCCCTACACTGCCCAGATAATGCACCAGCGCTAAAAATTGATATGCATACCAGAACACCTGGCAACACTATTAGGTTCATAGATTCATAGGTAATTACTAGGCTAATGACCCCAGAGGGCCTTTTTAAGCCTAGCCATTCTTCTCAAGGTGAGAATCAAACCGTGTATCTTGTGTCTGTGTGGTCAAAACCTTAACCATTAAGCCAATCCCATGTTCAGCACTTTTGCAGGTGGAGGGTATGACCCATGTTAACAGCCAAGGACAAGGCCAATCTTTTCATCCTGGTGCAGAAGTCAACATCCTTGCACACATCATGCTATCATGCTGTCGAGGGGGGCAGAACTATAACTGCTTTACCAAATGCTGAAGAAATTCGAAAAGTCCTGATGTAAACTAACTGGGGCAGAAACAAACTGTGCTGTAACAGCCTTGCTGCTATATATTATAGCATTAATGCAAAACGTGCATTGGTGAATTCCACATTTAGAAATTATCAGTGTTCCAACAGCTAGTTTGTTTATTACTCGTTTCATTTGTTCACATCCTTAGAACGTTGTAGCTGCCTTGCCTCCTAGGTCCAGTACCACCACAAGAGCTTATGTCCTAGGTAGGTGTCCCCAAAAGTGTCTTTTCACCATCCTCTTGGAAAAGGAGAGTTGGCATTGCCTCATCATTTTCTCTCCCCCCCCCCCATTCTTACACCCTCCAATGGTTAAGCAGCTAATCAAACACAAGTCATATGACTTGCAGTCAGAGCTTCATCCTTCTGCATTTTTCAGGGATTGTTTAAACCAGTCTCAGCAATAAGTAATAAAGCTATTGTCTTGACCTTTTCCTCCTACTCAGAGTTACAGGGGCCTGCTTCAAAAGAACAGTCAAATGTGAACACATACATTATAAAGATGTTCCCTCCTTGTCCTTGTAAGAATTCTTACTTATTGCAATCTTTACATGCTAATCTTCCACCAGAAGTACTGGCTTCGGGAAACAGCATTTTTCCACTTCACATTAAAAAATGTCCTGCTTGTCATTCCAAACTTCATTACAATGTATGAGCCATCGCATAACATGGAAAATGAGAAGCCGAAAATACATTACACCCACTGTGGATGAGTTAGCACTATAATGCACATGAGGTAACTGCTTCCTACTGCTAAAAGTAAAACAAGCACAGACCATTTCAGCAAAGCAGAAGAGAACATTTCGTCATTTTTTTAAGCATATCTAATTTATCATTCCCAATTATGCTTCAAAGACTGGTATTTTTATGTCCCGAGATGCTACTACTGCCTTGCAGAAAAGACAAAAAACAATCAGCAGCAATTATGCACTTTTTATGCAATCCTAAACCCTTTTCAATTTTTTTGCTGACACAATTTGCTAAGCGTGGCTGTGGTACAACAACAAAACACATCTGGTGGCTAGAGCAGCTCATACCTAAAAATACATACAGTAGCAAGTGTCATACAACCTGTAAAAGAAACATTGGGAAGCATCACAGTGAATAATACACTGACCTTAACTACAGCCAATACCAAAGAGGAGTCAACAGTCACCTCAGGCTGCTTTTACCCAAACAGTACTCAGAGTACAAACAGGATTGAGGGTTACTATGTAGGTCTCTGGACCGGTCCACATGCAAATATAGTACTAAAATAAAATAAGCAAGATACTGAGGCAATAGTTCTGAGAATATAAGCACTAATACTATTTTCAACTTCATGTACGACGACTACATCCTACACTTCAAGTTAACAAGTGCGTTCCTTCCACCCACGTGGCCGTTCCCTGGTTCTCAGAGACCTCTCCTTAGAGTCAACTAATATGCAACTCAACTCGAATGCACCACGAAAAGAAAATCACACCAATTCAGTTGCAGCCCTTTCTGCACTATGCCTGGTACTGACCGTTAGTAAAACAAATCAATGGCTGCTAAGAGGTAAGCCCCTGATTCGAACACAATAACTTCCACACATACTGCAGCAAGCACAATCAAAGTTCACATACCTCTCAACCTGGAAACATCAAAAATCTGGACAAGGTCCATGCAAAACTGGTGTAAATCTGTACGCTGTATAACATCTAATTTGCATACATAAGTAACCCCACCAACTCCAATGTAATTGTGGGATACCAACTTTCAAACACAAAGTGAAGAACAGACAACCAAAATATGGCACCAGAGTCCCACTGCAGCCATTCCAACGTTCTATTACCTGGCTACCTCGCCCCATTTACCATAAACACTAATGTGTGCATACTGCTTTACTTCTACAATGATTTGGATTTTTGTACATTTTGCAGCACATCAATGCACAAACACTAACAGGCGTCTGATAAAGCAATTCTGTCTCACAACGAAAAGAGACTTGGCATTAAAACCTCTCTGCCCTTGAAACTCACATTTATTGAAACAGCATTGAAACCCATTAATCTTTCTTTTTACTGTCTTGAGCAGTGCCCATCTGGTATGTGGGCTCCTGAGTAAAGATGTATTTGCAAAGGGTCATATTTGCTGCCAAAGTAATGTGCAGTGTTTCACAGGAACACATTCCATGATGATGAAACTTGCCTTGGTGCATCTTTGATACAGAGTTTTCATCACACCTGTCACAGTCACAGAATTGATTCTTAGGCACAGCAAGCTGAACTGCTTCAGCCTTGGAGAAAGAAACATCCTTACTGAGCTTATTTTACTTTCAGCCTGAAGCTACTTGGTTATCAGCAAAAATGATTGTTTGCAGTGTGGATTCCATGTTAAAGCCAATTAATAAAAACATCAAAACAGGCTGACACTGGAAATAATCAATTTTCCATTTGTGTGACCAGTTTTGGTATACCTTTAAAATGATTAACTTGTAACTATATTTCTATCATGCAGTAGATTGTGATAATTAATCTAAATAATTTCTTCCTGTAAGCAGAGAATCAGTTTTTCTACTAGTTACTATATATTTCTTCACAGTCCCATCTAACTTCAGCTAAAAATAAATGCGTACATATATGCATTTGTAAATGAAACTTACAACACAGTTGCAGATGCAGACACATCTGGCTTTAAAGCAAACAAACACTAATTTCTTCTTGTTTTGTGTCAGATTCTTTCTAGTTTGTGCTCCTATGGAAGTTTTGATCTTTGGAAACCTATTATAAGTAAATTCTCTGGTGCGTGGTACAGCATTTAGTTTTCTTGTGTTCACTAAACTCATGTTTATATTTTATGTTTATTTACTTTCATTTTCATTTATGCCTTTAGTATTTTTAATTAAAATACATTTGACTTCCTAACAAGTAAACATAATACCATTCTTTTCTGTGAATGCAACAAAACTTTACACACCCAAGGAATACTGGTGCCTTTCACTGTCAAACCACACAGCTCAGAAAATATGTAAACAATTCCTGTTACAAAACAGACAAGCTTTCAAACCATTACAAAAAAAAAAAAATGTTAAATACTTGCATGATTTGAGTTCTTATGAAACCACTATACCTCTGAGAAATCTCATTTTTAAGAAGTCATACAATTTAGTATTAGTACACCAAGACACCCCAGTTCTGCAAAAATGAAACTTCTTCCTCCATAAAAAGTCACCCCCCTTGGGAAAAAGCCGGTTCACTTGAAATAGCACATGTACTTGAATGTGCTGGAATTCCTCACTTTTTAACCCAACACCACATTGACATTCATAGGCTATTTCAACTATCCCATCATAAACTGGGATACGTACACATCCACTTACATACAGGCTCAAAGATTCCTTGTTTTTGCCATTACAAACACCCTTAACAGCTAGTCTGCATACCTACTAGGGGTGTGAATATGTTGGATCTGGCTCTCACAAATGAGGGAATGTTGTACCCCCCAGCTGTATTGTCTTCAATATCAGGTCAGTTTATATACAGAGGTTACCCTTGAAATAAAGAGAAAGCCCAAAGTCCCATCAAACCTCAGAACCTTTAAAATCTTTTTTCTAAGGCTAACTACCTCATATTAAGTGATGGCAACGCTAAATGCCCAGCTCCTCTAAACTTAGAGAACACTGGGTCCCATGCAGAACTGTTTATCAAACCCCTGTACAAGCACATAAATAACTGCAATGAAATAGCATTGCCAAAACAAAATAAACTTATGGCAAACTCCAAAAACAAGCCCTTTTTGTAGACCATCCATATAAACAGGTTGTATAACAAAAGAAAGAAAAACTCATGCCTGAAAATAAGAAGGGCTATGCCCAAAAAGAAAAACTCCCTTATTAGTCCCAGCTAGCAATTCAGGAAATTCTGAGGGCTTATGTTATGAAACTGTGTACTGATTAGACAACTGTAATGGCAGCAAATGGGGGAGTCAGAAAAAGCTGAGAATTGAGATAGATAGGAAAAGAGTAGAAGAGGTTACCAGCTTCAAGTATCTGGGAGGGGTGGATGAGGAGAAGGGAAGGTTGAATGAGGATGTCAAAGCTAGAATGAGGGGGGCTGCAGCCAACTGGCACAGAGTGTCAGGGGTAGTACATGACAGAAGAATGCCAAAGAAGCTGAACAGTAAGGTGTACAATGGTGTGACCAGAGGTCATAGAGATGAAGTGCCTGAGATGGGTGGTAGGATGCACACTGTGGGACAGAAAGAAATGAGGACATAAGAGCAGAAGCCAAAGTTCATCAGTTAGAGTCACTGAATATATTTCTGAAAATTACATTATTTGCAGCAGAAATAGTGTACTAATATTGCCAAAGGCAAACACCCTCATGACATTTCCAAAACTATTTTGGAAAAGGGATAAAACAGTTAACAACAAATGTTACTGATGTGAATCAACTGACTAGTAATTATTGCCTCAACTCTAACATAAATTTTGCCACTGACTACAGAAAGCAGGCACTATTATAAATATTACCAACTCCTGTAGCATTACAGCAATAGTAGTGACAAATGGGTTTATACCTGTAAGCTGAGCTAACAACTACAAGAACCAAGCATCCTAACTGTATCCCACAAATGTACGTGTTTTAGAGATTTTAAGGGGTATATGTAAGCTAGGTCAAAAGTAACAAAAGAAAGAAATGCAGAACCCGTTACACATATTCACACACCACTGGTACTGTCTGCATTCAGGCATTCTACGAGTATTCCATTACCCAAAGTCCACAAACCCTCAAAAAATAAGTATTACAGACCTATGTCCAGCTTATGCCTAATCTTTTGAAAAAAATAATATAGCAACAATTGTTTAAACATATAAACAGTTAGGGTATCTGTGATCAACAGCTATCATAAATTCCTTACATGCACTGTCAGGTCTGTACAATTAACATACTTTTGAGGCAGTGTACCATAGCATCACCCGCGGTAGTGGTGCTACGGTAGCGTTGTCGCCTCACAGTAAGACACTGCCCGTTTCGATTCTCGGCTACAGTGTCTTCTGCGTGGAGACATGCATGAATGGGCGTACCTTCATTGAAGGTTTTGCATCAAGGCTGGTAACTCGGCACATAGAAATCAATCACAGAAACGGATAACTGGTGCCAGAGCCATGGCCTGAAGTTAAACGCCAAAAAATGCATAGTCATACCCTTCGGGAAAAACAAGGTTACCCCTAGCTACCATATACGTGGCAATCCACTGAGCACAGAAAAAGTCATCAGAGATCTGGGGACCCAGGTTGACAGTAGCCTTTCGTTTGATGTTGCTAAAGTAGTTAGGAAAACCTTCTATATCACCCACCTGATCATGAAGGGATTCACATCTAGATCAAGGGAGGTCATCGTCCCCCATCACTCATTAGACCTATGATTGAGTACAATGCCCCGTTCGCAATGTATCTGACCAGACACCTGCTGCAGCTTGAAAGGCCCCAAAAGTTCTTCACCAAAAGGATAAAGGGTCTCAAACATATGTCTTATGCTGCCCGACTGAAAGAACTCCAGCTCTATTCAGTCTCATACCGCTTGCTCAGAGGTGACCTGTGCCTGACATATAAGGCCATGTCAAACCCAGATTTGATGAATATGCTTCACCTCAAAAAATCTAGATCCCTCAGAACCACAAGGGCGGGAGACTTAAACCTTGACACGGTTATAAATAGAACGTGCTGGAGGGACAGATTCATCACCCAGAGACTCCCTATGCTGTGGAACAAAATCCCAGTACATGTGAGGCAGAGCACCTCTCTGGCCTTGTTCAAGAGGAATCTTGACCAATGGATGGGAGATTGCAGATATACCCCAGGGATTACTTCAGTGTCACTGCTTGACAGAGGCACAGCAAAATGATAGGCATAGTTTTTATTCAAACTAAAGGGGTGGCGAAAGCCACTTAACTAGTGGCTAGGCTTATAAATTCTTTTGGGCAGATAGCCTAGTATGAACCTATGAACCTATGAACTACCAATCATTAGCGGACCGGAGTTCCGCTGTGGCAATCCCTAACCGGGAAAAGCCGAAAGACAACAACAATCATAGCATCATACTTGATAGACTGCATAAATTTAACTTTGATTAAAATAAAGTTCTTTGGCTCAAGGATAGAATCGTTCAAATATGCACTAGCAACCTCTCTGAAATGGGAACTTGGCGTCCAACCTTGCTGCAACTCAAAGCAGCATGTGGAACAAAAAACAACAAATAACACTGGGGCTCTCTCTATATATACATATACAAAGAACAACCCAGGACACAACTGAATGCACCTAATATCAAAACAAATCATACGACCACAGCGTCCAAAGCAAGACTTACATTTGCACAAAATAAATAGGCAGAAAAGAAGTCCCCTCTCGTAACACTGCAATATCATTTTGAACAACTACCTTTCAAGAAATCTTTCACACTGGGTTTGAAGTCAATCCATAGCCTCTGTTACAGACCACATGGTGATTTCCTTTTTAAGCTGCTAGTAAGTAATCAACATTGTGCTTATTTTGCTCGACATTAGGAGAAGAAGTCTTCCACATTTTTGGAGATGGAAGGATGACAGATATGTAGACACACAGAGGCACACATTCATATAATATAACATGATATAATTATAATCGATGCATGTGTCTGTTTATCAAGACGTATATTTGTATTGAACAACATATATCTTTACTCACACATCTACACACATAAATATATATATATATATATATATATATATATATATATATATATATATATATATATATATATATATATATACACACATACATACATACATATATATACACATACATACATACATACATACATATACACACACACACACACAAATGTATGTATTAACCGTCATACCTCTCAACTGTCCAGATTTTTCCCTCATATATGTAGGTCTGTCCCTCATAAATTTGATATTTTTCTGGTAAGGATTTAAATTACTAATTCAGGGGTGTATCAAGCAAATTACACTTTGTAGTCCACAAGCTCTTCGTGCTACCCCCATTGGACACCTCTGCACACATCTCTCAAAATGCTACCCACCCCAAGCACAATACATATACCAGCTGTTCCCCCTAAAATGAATAGATATTTTGTTTTTAGATTAGCAATACTGCACCTGTTCTTAAAGTTATTCATATAGACAGGTGCAGACAAGTTATGACCTAAAAAAGCCATGTCGATATGATGCTCTGAAAAAAGATGTACTCAGTAGGGGTACAAAGAGTATGCTTGTGTAAACCTTTGCACTAAAGGGAAAGTGCATGCTAAAACAAATCATGTAGTTCGAGCAAATTGCTATGTTTATTAGAGAAATATTTAAAATCGGTCCTATTTTTGGACCTTTGTCCCCCATTATTGTAGCCCTTGTGCAGATTTCCTGTGCTAAGAGGTTGTGAGTTATGGCCAACAATGGAACTTTTTCCTAAACCAAGATCCAAGTCTTCCTAAAGCATTCCCACATTATTCACCTTTTTATTCATAACTGACATTTTCTTTGAAAACATAAATGTGGCAAAGAAGGACATATTACTAAAGCAGCAGATATGTGGCAACTGGTTTTTAAGGCGTTATGTAACGTAGATCATTAGAACAGTCTGTCATTTAACAAATAAGATGTTTTTACAGATGATAAAATGTTTAACCTTTTTCAGCAGGAATTTGGGGTACTAAGTACAAACATTTTAACCTTAACAGTAGCTGCAAGCATTTAAGACCAAAAGCTCTAAGACACACATAAATTTAGTATGATACTAAAAGTTCTAAGACACACACATTCTTAATATGTCCTAAAAAATAAAGATAGATTGTGACAATATGTAAGAGAAAAGTTAAGGAATGTGCTTGATTTGCAATGTTGTCTGTGCAGACAAGTAGAACTTGGAATACTGGTTCTATACTACTCCATGTAATGCAGCAACAGAAGCACATACAGGACAGGTTTTAACCCACCAAAGAATACAGTATCGCACCTACCACACCCATGCCCCCACCCCCAACTCAGTAAATCAACAAGAAACGCAAATGGCAGAATCAGTTTTAATTACAGTGCTCCTTTGCTGTTACAAGCCTCATATATCTAGAGGTCTGTGGAAATAAAGTAACACCTACAATAAACTGAGCATTTCGCATATTAGCACAATTACATAACTAGACCATCGAACTGAAAGTAATTCCAAAGGTGACTGCATCTAGCAGCAGTAGACTCATTTCACAAGAACAGTGTATGCTTTGCCTAAACACTCTTCCCAGTGATTTGCCAGAACACCAAAAATGTTATGAGAAACATACCAAAAACAAGAGACTATTGACATTCTGCAAAAATCTGGACAGTTGGGAGGAATATTTCACAATCATCTTATGGCTTCAGTTCTACTCAGCTACAAACAGAATAACACACTTTAAATGTAAAACTATTATTACCAGAGAGAAACCCAACAAAACCGACAGGTGATCCAAAACCAAAACTTTTAATTCCCAGGAAGTGCATTCCAGAAGTGTACGATTTTTGCTACCCTTGTGCTGCTGCTTTTCATAAGACAAATCTTCTGCACTTATTAATTTTACTGTGAACGTTTGCAATCACAGATGGCAGGAAGGAAATGCAGAAGAAATAGTCTCTGTCAGGAACCAATCTTTGAGCGCAGCACTACACAGAAGAAAGTGAAACTACAGCCAACCTTTCCAGCGTTAAGCATTTTTTTTACTATGAAAACAAAGATAAAGGAAAAATCGGTTGCTATTGACAACCAAGGCAACGCGCTCCAGCTCAGAAACAAACGCGCAGCACTACACAGAAGAAAGTGAAACTAAAGCCACCCTTTCCAGCGTTAAGCATTTTTTTTTTACTATGAAAACAATGATAAAGGAAAAATCGGTTGCTATTGACAACCAAGGCAACGCGCTCCAGCTCAGAAACAAACGTCGCTGCAAAGGCAAAAAACATTACTAAAAGTAAAGCAGTAAATGGCCAGACAGAAGCTTAGGAGTAAAGTCCACGTGGGCACACACAGCAGTTTTGTTGGCAAACATGACCTAAACAGGCAACCATTTACAGTTTTTGGATGCACGTGTGAACGCCAAGATTATTGCAGCCAACACATATTTTACACTAGAGCAATGCATTTAGAAAAAAAATATGACTCTCACCAATTAATAATCCATGAAAGAAGCTACTCTAGAGAGAGACTCGCACAAGAAGTTCCAATCAGAAAACACGGCGTACTGGAAACAAAACCAGTAAAAAGAAATGCCCTACCTTCTGCAGCTGTGTTTGAGCACTCAAAGGGTGGAGGGAAGGACAAGGGAGCTGTGAGATCACGGAATGGGTGGGTTTTGTTGTTTTAATTAGAAACAGAGGCCGGCCGTAGTGATGTCACTTTGGGGGAGGGAACTGGTGAGAAAAATTACCTGCACTGCCAGGCCGCGATGACGTAAGTAATTGGGTGATTCCAGCAAACTTTAATAAAACGCGAGAAAATCTTTTTGAAAGTGAAGCCATCACAGTACGCTAATGTAGGCTTCGGTTAGCGAAGTAAGGTGAATCATATTTATTTTAAACGGTGTGTTGTTGTTCCTTTATAGAGGGAACTGTAAATAGTAAGCAAAAGGGCCGAAAAGTTGAGGAATGTATCATAGAAATCCGTTGTACTCCTTTAATAAGCCTGTAAGAAATAATTCTGTCACTTTACCCTTAACTAATGACTGAATAAAGTGAAGGATGATGTAGTACCCTTAACTAATGACTAAATAATGTAATTCTGTTACTTTACCCTTAAAACTAATGATTGAATAATGTGAAGTAACTGAGTATTATTTTTATATTCTGAGATTTGACTGAAATGCACTATACTGAACACATAACTGAGTATGACTGCCATATTCTGAATCTTGACTGAAATGTGATACATATTTATACCAAACATTTAAAATAGCTGTGTATATTCCAGAAACTAGCTAAACTAATTCTTCTTCTCCTTTCGGCTTTTCCCGGTTAGGGGTCGCCACAGCGGATCATCTGTCCGCACACAGGATTGGCAGTGAAGTTTTACAGTGTCGAGTTGCCAGCCCGGCGCCCATCCTTCCATAGAAGGCACACACACACTCACACCTAGGGCCAATTTAGAGTGTCCAATCCACCTACTGCATGTCTTTGGGATGTGGGAGGAAACCGGAGCACCCAGAGAAAACCCACGCGACCACAAGGAGGACATGCAAACTCCGCACAGAAGGCACCCCAGCCGAGGATCGAACTGGAGAACCTCTTGCTGTGAGGCGACAATGCTAACCGCTGCACCACCGTGGCCAAACTAGCTAAACTAATACTAAAGCAATATCTTTTGCAAGTTACCTAAACACAGATAAAAGCATAACCAAAACTGATAAATGTTATATTCTGAAAACTAAACTATTAGTACCTTTTCCTGTCAGTATTGTCTGAACATAGATAGACTGAAAACTAGTACTGTTGACAAATTGTCTGAAAACATGACAACATTTTGACAGTGTTACATGAACACAGATAAAAAATTAACTGAAATTTGTTTTTCTGTCAGTATTGTCTGAACATAGATAAAAACATAAACTGAAACTAGTACCGTTATATAACTGTCTGAAACATACATATTTGTTTTAACTCATACATTTTAATTTTAAACAAACATTGAAGAAATAACTGAAACACATAGACAGTCAACTTCTGCATCACAGCTCTTGGCAAACTTTACTCTGCACTATCCCAGTCACTGATGAGGTAAAGGAAGGCCTGCTTTAATGTCAGAATGTCCTTTTTATAGTTAGGCCTTTTAAACCTCTTCTTTTCATTTCTTCTGCAAGGTTGGGTGGCTAAAGTTCTTGATTGTATTTACTATCAGGTACTTAAAATAACATTTGCATCTTTAACAATTATAACCCAGCCACTGGGGATGCACAAGCCAGTGCATTTCTTTGTGCCGGTCCTAAGCCTGGATAAATGGGGAGGGTTGAGTCAGGAAGGGCATCCGGTGTAAAAATTCTGCCACAACATTTATGGCGCAGAAATTTCATATTTCCATACTGGATCGGTCGAGGCCCAGGTTAACAACGACCGCCACCATTACTGTTAGCCAACAGGGTGCTGGCGGAAATTGGGCTACTGTTGGCCGAAGGTGAAGAGGAGGATGAAGGCATGCCCAAAGGCAGGACGAGACGAGGAAGGTTAGGAGTGTAGCAGTGAGGGTAGGAACTTTGAATGTTGGCAGTATGACTGGTATAGGAAGAGAGCTAACTGATATGATGGAGAGAAGGAAGGTTGATATATCGTGCGTGCAAGAGACCAGATGGAAGGGAAGTATAGCCAGGTGTTTAGGAAATGGGTTCAAATTGTTCTATCATGGTGTGGATGGCAGGAGAAATGGGGTAGGGGTTATACTAAAGGAGCAATATGCCAAGAGTGTTTTAGATGTGAAGAGAGTGTCTCACAGAGTGATGTTTATGAAGCTCGAAATTGATGGTGTAATGATGAATGTTGTTAGTGCATATGCTCCACAAGTTGGATGTGCGATGGATGAGAAAGAGAAATTTTGGAGTGAGTTGGATGAAGTTGGGGTGAGTGTACCCAAGGGTGAGAGACTAGTGATTGGAGCAGACTTTAATGGGCAAGTTGGTGAAGTGAACAGAGGGGATGAGGAAGTGATGGGTAGGTATGGGTTTTAAGGAGAAGAATGCAGAAGGTCCGATGATTGTGGATTTTGCGAAAAGGATGGACATGGCTGTGGTGAATACGTATTTTAAGAAGAGGGAGGAGCATAGGGTGACGTACAAGAGTGGAGGAAGATGCACACAGGTGGATTATATCCTATATAGGAGGGCCAGTCTGAAGAATATTAGAGACTGTAAAGTGGTGGCAGGGGAAAGTGTAGTTAAGCAGCATAGAATGGTGGTCTGTAGGATGATGTTGGTGATCAAGAAGAGGAGAAGGAGCGTGAAAGCAGTGCCAAGGATTAAATGGTGGAAGTTAAAAAAAGAGTGATTGTGAAGTGGAGTTTAGGGAAGAGTTAAGACAGGCACTGGGAGGCAGTGGAGAGTTACCGAATAGCTGGGTAACTGCAGCAGAACTAGTAAGGGAGACTGCTAGAAAGGTGCTTGGTGTGACATCTGGACAGAGGAAGGAGGACAAGGAGACCTGGTGGTGGAATGAGGAAGTACAGGAGAGTATACAGAGGAAGAGGCTGGCGAAGAAGAAGTGGGATTGTCAAAGAGATGAAGAAAGTAGACATGAGTATAAGGAGATGAGGCGCATGGCAAAGAGAGAGGTGGCAAAAGCTAAGGATAAGGCGTATGAAGAGTTGTATGAGAGATTGGACACTAAAGAGGGAGAAAAGGACCTGTACCGATTGGCTAGACAGAGGGACAGAGCTGGGAAAGATGTGCAGCAAGTAAGGGTGATAAAGGATAGTGAGGGAAAGGTACTCACAAGAGAGGAGAGTGTGTTGAGTAGATGGAAAGAGTATTTTGAGAGGCTGATGAATGAAGAGAATGAGAGAGAGAGAAGGTTGGATGATGTGGGGATAGTGAATCAGGAAGTGAAACAGATTAGCAAGGAGGAAGTAAGGACAGCTATGAAGAGGATGAAGAATGGAAAGGCTGTTGGCTAAGATGACATACCAATGGAAGCATGGAGGTGCTTAGAAGAAATGGCAGTGGAATTTTTAACTAGATTGTTTAATGAAATTTTGGAAAGTCAGAGGATGCCTGAAGAGTGGAGAAAAAGTGTTTTGGTACATATCTTTAAGAATAAGGGTGATGTGCAGAGCTGCAGTAACTACAGAGGGATAAAATTGATCAGTCACAGCTTGAAGTTATGGGAAAGAGTAGTAGAAGCTAGGTTAAGAAGGGAGGTGATGATTAGTGATCAGCAGTATGGTTTCATGCCAGGAAAGAGCACTACAGATGCAATGTTTGCTCTGAGAGTGTTATTGGAGAAATACAGAGAAGGTCAGAAGGAGTTGCATTGTGTCTTTGTAGACTTGGAGAAAGCATATGACAGGGTGCCTAGAGAAGAGTTGTGGTATTGTATGAGGAAGTCGGGAGTGGCAGAGAAGTATGTAAGAGTGGTACAGGATATGTAGGAGGGTAGTGTGACAGTGGTGAGGACTGCAGTGGGAGTGACAGATCCGTTTAAGGTGGAGGTGGGATTACATCAAGGATCAGCTCTGAGTCCTTTCTTATTTGCAGTGGTGATGGACAGGTTGACAGATGGGATCAGACAGGAGGCCCCGTGGACTATGATGTTTGCAGATGACATTGTGATCTGTAGTGAGAGTAGGAATCAGGTTGAGGAGACTCTGGAGAGGTGGAGATATGCTCTAGAGAGCAGAGGAATGAAGGTCAGCAGGGCTAAGACAGAATATATGTGTGTAAATGAGAGGGTAGAGGAATGGTGAGGATGCAGGGAGTAGAGTTGGTAAAGGTGGATGAGTTTAAGTACTTGGGATCAACAGTTCAGAGTAATGGTGAATGTGGAAAAGAGGTGAAGAGGAGAGCACCGGCAGGGTGGAATGGGTGGAGAAGAGTGTCAGGAGTGATTTGTGACAGACGGGTACCAGTAAGAGTGAAAGGGAAGGTCTACAAGAAGGTAGTGAGACCAGCTATGTTATATGGGTTGGAGACAGTGGCATTGACAAAAAGGCAGGAGTCAGAGCTGGATGTGGCAGAGTTAAAGATGTTAAGATTTGCACTCGGTGTGACTAGGATGGATAGGATTAGGAATCAGTATATTAGAAGGTCAGCTCATGTTGGACAGTTTGGAGACAAAGCAAAAGAGACGAGATCGCGTTGGTTTAGACATGTGCTGAGGAGGGATGATGGGTATATTGGGAAAAAGATGCTAAGGATGGAGCTGCCAGGTAAGAGGAAAAGAGGAAGGCCTAAGATAAGGTTTATGGACATGGTGAGAGAGGACATGCAGGCAGTTGGTGTGACAGAGCAAGATGCAGAGGATAGGAAGAAATGGAAAGAGATGATCTGCTGTGGCGACCCCTAACAGGAAAAGCCAAAAGATGATCTTTAACAATTATAAACTGATAGCATTGCTTATTGCCCTGACCTTATTTACATTTTTCTGCATGAAATAAACATTTGCAGCTTTAACGATTATAAACCGATAGCATTGCTTATTGTGCTGACTTTATTTACATTTTTTCTGCATGAAATAAACATTTGCTATTAATAAACTCTTGCAAGTCTGTAAGCAAATTGATAACCTCAAATGGAACTATAGTAGTAATTTAACACTGTGTATTTCTGCACCTGTAGAAAATTAATTTTAACTGTGGAACTTTTTTACATTTACTCTTCTGACCCTCAGATTTTAACATACTGCTCTGTGATTGAAACTCCACCCACTGCCTCACCATAACCGTTTCTTTAGCTGATGTCATTTAACTTTTCAGTACTACTGAATGCTGCAAGAATTTATCATTACTGTCTACAATTTTCTTGGATAGATAGCAAAACTGTAACTGCATTAAATTGATCTTTACCATACTGCATTATGGCATATAGTACTGTCTTTAATTCAGCTTGCTAAGCTGGCTGTAGTCTGATCTGATGTGCTTGGTAAACTGTCATTTCTGCATGAAATATATACAGTCTTAAACTGATTGTAAATGTACTCTTTTTATGCATAGGATCTGAATTTTTAACTGTATGTCAGTTTTACAGTGTAGCATTGACTTTAAATGTTACATTCTGTAAACTAGCAAAACTGTCTTTGTCTATATTAAGATATTGTTTATGCATTGCAACACTTTAATACAAATCTCTTAACTAATGACTGCTAAACAAAACAATAACACAAACAATTCATTTGCCATATCTGTAACTGTAAACCCTTTATTCTGTAAAGTGACTGTCTTTTCTGATATACCTTACAAGACATAGATGTACACGGTTACCCTTTTTTTTTTTAACTGGCCATACCCAATATTTTTTTCTGAGCACTTTAGCTGTGTCAGCTGAACTGAATTTTGTTTTATATTTAGACCATAAATCTGCATGTTCCTGTCGTAACCAATTCTTCAAATTCTGTACATTTGCAAAATTCTTGTCAAGTCTAAAACAGCATATAACTCTAATGACATGTTTATACCTAGTACAGAGCTGTTATACTTTGAACTGTTAGCTTCTGTCATCTTTGACCCTTTAAATCCTGACAAAACTGCATTTGTGTCTTCTAATAAAGATCTATGTGTAACTGAAGTTGATTTGTCTGTAAACAATGAACTCTGGTTTAGTACTGGACTGCCACACCCTTTAGATAACTATGGAATGCATTTTTCTTTACTTTGCTCAAAACAGTAGCAATTTTACTTTGCGCTGAAGTCTGTTTTGTAGTTATTCTGGAATTTAGTTTATCAAAATCTACACTTTGATCCATATTATCCTCCTTCAGTGCAATATTTGCACTCGCATCTGAAAAGAAGAAATTATGTGAAATAATGTGAAATTGAGACATTGCCTGCATGTTATGTACATTAACTGTGTTGATGTCTATATATTTAATACTGCAACTTAATTCTGCACTTTGAATTACATGTAAACAAGAATTTATTACATTCTGAACATTTGTATGTGTACTATACTACAACATAACTCTGTATGTTGAATTGTATGTGCTGAAGCATTTACACAAGAACTTGTGTCTGAAACCGTACTGATAGCCTGCATCTGTGATTTAACCCTTTTGCATTTAGAAATATTTAACATTCCTGAACTAATAACCTTTAACTTTAAAAAAACATTTCTGGAACACAGTTTTTTAGACTGCTTTACCCAGGTTTTAAATTTAAACCAAAGACTTACTGTGGAAGTATTACTTTACATGTTTATACAACAGGTATGCGAATGACTTTTACTGATGAATTTAAACTTTTTTTTTAGCTCTTAACTAAAAAGTGCATATAAAGTCTTACATAACTTTATGATTTTGGAAGAATGCATCCTGTTGTTTGTAGCTTTATAACATTTTTTTTTCTTTTTGGCAGTGTGCAGTTACACTGGAAACTTGAAAGTTTGTGAAGCTGTTAACTGGATAATGTCTTATTTTCTGAAGGAACACTGCTGAAGTTTGTTGATTTAGTGCTAGTCTGTTTAAGTTCTTTGAGGCTTTATCTGAAGTAAATGCTGGTGCTCTGCAATTTGTCTAACAGCTGCAATTACTGTATGTAGAGGTTGTCTGCCCTGTCCATTTTCTGCATGAAGTTTACATCTGGAAAAATTAGTGTTGTCTTACCAAAAGGACTGCTCTGTAATGAGAAACTGTAGTGATGTATTTTTTTGGCTTATTCTCTCAAGGTCTTAAGTTATGGAAAAACACTAGTGTGCTGCTGAAAAGTCTGTTATGAAACATTTGCTGTCACTGTAAACTGTTAATGAAACCTTGAAGGTAAGATGGCTGATGCACTAAAAACTGACTTGAAAGGGTTACTTACTGCAGCTGTTTCTGTTGAAGGTCTGAAGTGTTCTGAATGAACACAGGTACATGTTACATGTAGTGCTGATAAGGTTGCTTGGAATAAACAATCCTATTCCATAGTTTGCTCGAACACATGTAGTTGAATGAAACACTGCTATTCTGTAGATTTATCTGTATAATGCACACAGTTTGACTGCTGATGCAAGGTTACTATGGGGTTTTGGGAGTTACGTTAACTGTTTTACCCCATTCATAGTGGCTCACTATTGAAATAATTGATTAGACTGTTGTTTTTGTTTGTCTTTTCGGCCTTTCCTGGTTAGGGGTCACCACAGTGGAACTTTGGTCCGCTAATGATTGTCAGTAGATTTTTTTATGGTGCTGAGTTGCCAGCCCGATGCCCAACCTTCAGCAAAGGCACACCCATTCACACATGTCTTTCCTGAACCCTGTAATGCTTTACATACCTTCTTAGTCTTGGTTCTCAGGTCTTGTCTTGCATGTGCTTTGCTTAACATTCAATTAAGGAACATTCTGTAGCTGTCAAGATTGTATCCTTCCCTTGAGAAACAAACATCTGTATTTCTGCATTTTCTGCACATTTTATGCTTATCTTTCCTTTCTAATAAACTGTCTTTCTCTGAAACTGAATGCATACATATCTGACTCCACATTTCAGGTCTTATCCTATCAAAGTATTAACCTAAATGTACTATAGTGAATTTACTGAAAATAACTGTCTTTTCTAAAATGTCTGACACTACATATTTTACCTTTTAGTCTGCATAATGCCTAATATTTACTTTAAAATGGAGGTCCCTAATCTAACAGTGGGAATGGAAATTAAACCAGAAGTAGATAAAAATCAGGCAGCAGCTGAATGTGCCACACAACAAAAGAGGGAATATAAGGTGAAGGATCAAATGACAAGATAAGAACTTTGTAAAATGCATAAATATAGTTGAAAGTATAAAGAACTCCTGGAACAACCTCGTGTTGATCAGAATCTAATGCAGGAATGGTTAAAGAGAGGTGAATTTAAACCAGATGATGAAGGTTAATACTGATGGCTCATTATAATGGAGTATGTACATGTTGGTTTACAAAATCCATTGAACATGTCAGAGAAACAGATAAATGCAGGTTTTGTTAAACAGAACTGTAAACAATCACACATCTTGTTGCTGGGTGTGATACACTAATGGCAGAAGGCCTTTATACTGAAAGGCATAATAATGTGGCAAGACTATTGCATTGGGGATTATGCAAGCATTATAATACTGAAGTAGCTAAAAAGCATGGGAAACATGAGCCACAGAGCATTATAGAAACTGATGAAGTTTATATCACATAGGATCACCCACTACCAATAGTTCAAAAAAGAAACCCAGATATGAGGGAGCATGGCCAAGATGGCTAACTGAAAGTGACAAATGGTGAAAGCTATGTGAAAGAAAATATAACCAAAACATTAAAATTTGGAGACATTTGCTGGCTAATTTTATTCACTAATAGTCATTGAAAAGATTTATTGCTTCAAGTTCTTCAAAAGCTCTAATTTTTCTGTCAGAATTTCAACTGCTTTGTTAAGAGACAAGAGACTTCAAAATGAGTCACTCAAGAAATGCTACTCAGGATTCTTGTGTTAAAAAAGACATCCAATCACTAATATCTAGTATGCAGGATGTATTACTTAAGATAGACAAGCTGGATACCAATATAGAAAATTTCAAATAAGAGAGCAGAAAAAAGATATAACATTTAGAAATTCTTACAAAACAACAAAGTGCACAAATTAGCAGTATGGAAGAAACTTTAAATGATCACGAAGGAAGAATAATTGAAGATGAATCTCAGACTGATTTTTTTAAACAAAATAACAGGCTCATAGAAAAACTAGATGATTTAGAAAATAGTCTGAGACAAAATAACATTAGAATTTAAGGTATACAGTACCTAAAAAGTATGAGACAGACAATATAATAAATGTCTTAAGTACATGGCTACATAAAACATTAAATCTACCTGATACTTTATCTTTTGGGATTGAAAGGGCACATAGATCCCTGAGAGTACCTTCTAAGAAGGAAACTCACCACCACCATGTTCAACTATAGTTAAGTTCATGTCTAGCTTAGGAAAAGATTAAATATTAAAAACAACATGGTCCAGTCCACCTATGAAAATAAGTGAAATGCAGTCAGTTTTGACAATGATTATTCCAGTAAAGTAATGGGTAAAATAAAAATCATATTTATCACTGATCAAGTAACTTAAAAGGAACAATATTAAAGCCACATGGTGTTTCCTGCAAAGATCAAATTATTTCTGTTTTAAGAAACCAAAATATTTAACACCAGGAGGAGGCATCCATTTTTGTTAACAGCAATAAAATCCTTAATAATATTGAAGAAGTGGTGTGGAACAGTATATCCCTGAAGAGACAGAGTGAACTGAATTCCTGGAAAATTGCTTCTAAAATTAAAAGCCTAAAACAGGTGACTTTCATTCTCTGATTGCAGTACTTTTACTTTCTGAAACAATAGATTTGCCCTTTAAGTAAAATGCTTGTACTGGACTTTAAGCGTCAAAACATGTGTAAGTATGTATTTATATTTTGAGCTAAAACATTTATCACAATGAAGAATATAAATGGTTAGTTTTACTGTTTTACTATACTTACAGTGAAATACAATATATTTCATTTAACTAAACTTATAAATGTGATTGTAAATGTTAAACAAGTACTTTCTGTAAGAGAATGCCATTAAATTATAAGTAATAGAAATGGTAACTTTAAGGCTATATAAGTTAATAATTTGATATTATTTGTTCAAATATGCTTAGAATGTGCATTGTTAGGTTGAGTGTCATATTTAAGTAATATGCTAATTAGAAGTGGTAAAGTGCTGGTAATTGTGTTTTCTTTGTTCCTGTGTAACACTCCTTTTACAGGTCATTTATAGAGCAACTGACACTTAGAGAAAGTTTGAGAACAAAAGAATGTTTAATTTCTGTCATAATGGTGGATTTTTCCCACCTTGGGCTGTCCTGAAGAAAATCTAGGTCAAAGTTCATCACTAATGTCCATGAAAAAAGAAAATAACTTTCTTTTTTTAAGTATATATGTGAAAAATCTCAAAATAATATATTTTCTTTTCTTATAACTGGACTTAGTACAACAAAAGCTATAGTAATGTTTTATGATGAGATGTTGTATTGTATAATTTGCTTACATTTTGCATGTTAATAGCTTATGTTGTAGTGTTATTAACTCTAACATTACATATTAACTGAAAGAATTAAAGTTAGATGTTTGTTACTGATTAGAACAGATTAAAAGAATTAAGAGGAATGAGAAGCTTAAAGAGTAGATTAGCAGCTGCTGTGTGCTATGAGGTGTCAGGTTCACATGCTGTAGTCAAACTCTGATGTCAGTATATGAAGCTTAATCAGAGCAGCAGTTTGAAATAGGTAAAACACACACCCAAATTAAACAAGCAGAAATTATGTTTATATATATATATATATATATATATATATATATATATATATATATATATATACAAGATTGCTTGTAATACTAGAATTAATGAGTAAACATCTTACAAACAATGTGCAAATGTACAAGGAATGAAATATTTAATATGTAAGATTAATAAAAGAGCAGTATCGGTAAGTTAAGAAATATGTACACATATTATAATTTTTAATATAGAGCTGAAGATTAAATAGCTCTTTGATGGGAGACTTTATAAATGCAAGATATATAGATTAAGGTAGAATACTAGTGGAAAATAAGACAAATATTGATGGACAGATAGATAGATAGATAGATAGATAGATAGATAGATAGATAGATAGATAGATAGATATTTAAATAGCAAATGCGTTTTAAGAAAGATGTCTGTTGCATATACCTACATATGTCAGAATTGTCAATGTACAAGATCTCATATAATTTGCAAATCATATAAAATATTTGAAAATAATCTGAAAGCTGAAATTTGAAGCTTGGTCATGTAAACTTTGAAGCTTTTTCATGTTGTATGCTATTAGTTTCACTAAGACTATCTGAAATAACTTACTTCATAAGTTAAAGCTAAAACTTGAGTATTTTTTTAATTATTAGATCAATTTTAATAGAAAGTAAGGTAGATTTTTCAATATGTTCGAATCCAAGAAGGGAGAATGGGATTTGAATTGAACACATTGTAACTTCTGAATAGAGTGTAGACTGCAAATATTTTCTTGACTCTATAGAAATAGCAAGTCATTCTCTTTAACCTCAGTAATGTATATATTTTTATTAAGTAGTTTAATAAGCTACATTATTTTTTAAATGTTTTGATATTTGTTGTGTTAAGAGTGTTGCACAAATGTGAGATAAAGACACTTGTACTTTAAAAATTAATTCAGAGCTTTTGTTAGATCTATAAAATATGTGTGCATCTTTCAATATGATAAATATATATGTGAATTCATTTTCCTTCTGTATTATAGTTTAGTAGGTGCAGCAGTAGCCTTGTTGCCTCACAGCTAGAGGTTCTCCCGTTCGGTTTTCAGCTAGTGTGCGGGGAGTGTCTTCTGTGCGGAGTCTGCATGTCCTCCCCGCGAGTCGAGCTGACAACTCAGCACTGTGAAAATCTACTGCCAATCATTAGCAGACCGGAGTTCCGCTGTGGCGACCCCTAACTGGTAAAAGCCAAAAGACAACAACATTATAGTTTAGTATGATAAGATTACCTGTCAAATGAAAGTTTATAGATGTCTTTATCTCTTCAGGTCCCACTCTGTTATACTTATTTATTTAGAGAGCTAGTTATAATGATGTTGAATGAGTGAATAACTTAGGAATGTTAAATGGGTAATTTATACCACTGTTACATAAATATGTATATAATATACAATTTTTAGATTATTTAATATTTGTGATTAATAGAAGACGATTATTAACTTTTATGTAGTAATGGTGGAATAGTTTTAAATGGCAAAATATATAACTAAATTAATAGTCTCATATTATTTTTGATATGTATATAACATTATATTAATTATTTGTAAGTTATGGTAGCTTTTGGCTAGTTTTTTTTTATAAACTTTTAGGTGTTGGTAGGTAGAGTGATAGTATAGTAGTTTGTTTATTCAATAGGCAAACTAGGAACTTTGATATCCATGGTAGGTTGTGTTTTATTAGCAATATATACAGTTATAGTTACAGACATGCCTTTGATTTTATTTATGAGATTTAGTAGTTTAGTTTGTAGAAAGCAAGAATTCAAAAAAATGTGGAATGTTAAGATAGTGTTGTAAGAATATATTAGAGTCTTAATATAATTAAATTAATATGGTGGAAATGACAAATAAATGTGTCATTTATTTATTCATTTAACATTTATTTACTGGGAAAGTTCAACTGGGGCACAGCCCATTTTCAGCAAAGGCCCGGGGAGAAAATCTCCTGACATATGTCTTTGGAATGTGGGAGGAAACTGAAACACCTGGGGGAAACCCACATGAATGCAGGGAGGACATGCAGACTCTGCACAGAAGGCACCCTAGCTGAGAATCCAACTGGAGAACCTATTGCTGATAGGTGACAATGCTAACCTCTGCACCACTGTGCCATCCATACTATCTTTTAAAAGCACAGTATGGATAGTTTGAATCTATTCTCTATTAATGTAAATGGATTAACTAATGGCAACAAAAGGAAATCATTAACGAAGTATCTAAAATTAAATACAGGAGGGATTGTATTCTTGCAAGAGACTTAGGTGATAGATAAATATATGCAATATTTAAATAACTTAGGTTATGAAATGATATCATCTGCTTCTTTTAACAAAAAGAGGATAGGAACTGCTATACTTTGGAGAAACTCTACTGTAATGCCTAAGGTCGTGGAATCCATTAATGATCCCAAAGGAATGTATACATTTATAATAATTAAATATAATGGAAAACTCTATACACTAGCTAATTTTTACTGGATCCATGGAATAGGTGCAAGAGTGGCTAAAAATCACTTAAATTTAGTACAAAGTCATTGGAATGGTAGTTTAATTTTAGCAGGGGATTTTAACTGCATATCTAGTATAGAATATACAAGTGAGCAGCAGAAAGTTAAAATACTGGCATCAGCTAAAGCACTAACTAGATAGATTAGTAATAATAATTTAGTTGATTTACTAGTAAAAAGATACGTCATTGTTCTTCACTCATTAGTTTTATGTGCATGGGATGCAAACTAGAATGGATAGGATTTATGCCTCAATAGATTTACTTAAAACGTGAATTATTTTACAACTATTCCTTGTCCTTTATCTGATCATAATGTACTAAGTATTAATATAGTAATGGATATAAAGAAATTTCATATTAGTTATGGAATCTTAGTATATATGATGAAATTAAAAGAGTTTAAGAGTTACCTTAAGGAACAAATTGAGATTTTTTTTTTATCTTTGAATGATAATGGTCAAGTTAGTAAAGTCATACTGTGGGACTCCTTAAAACTGCATATCGAAGATATAATGGGAAGATGGCCTAGTAATAAAATGAAAGAGTGGGATAAAGAATTGTTAGAAATAAAAGAGGAAATACACAAAGTGAGGTCTGAACAACAACAACAAAAAAAGAAATTAGATAACACTGAAGTCAAAAAATTAATGACAAAATATCAAAAAGTTTTAACACATAAAATGGCGATAACTTTAGAAAACATAAAATTGCAGTTATATGATGACTTCAGAACATTTACCTAGATTAGCTAATAGAAGTAAGATGTTAAGCAAAAAGGCACAAATCAATAATATCCAAAATCCTCACACTAATAAGCTTACTTCAAGCATAGAGGAAATGCTTAATATTGAAAAAAAAATCCATGAGGATTTTAATAAGGATAAAATAATAATCCTGATGATTACAAAATTGACAATTATTTAAAGAAAAATGTTACTAATAAACTTAATGACCAGCAAATAACTTTGTTGAATAAGCCTATTACCTAATACAAGTTAAAGAAGCTTTAAAAAAGGGAAAATGGCAAAGCTCCAGTGTTAGATGGTTTAAGTACAGAATTGTGTAGTCTGCTTCCATTAAATATTTTAGAATTACTGAGTGATGTTTTTCAGGATAATTCAGAGTAACAAAATAATTCCTCCCTCATGGAAATTTTCTGTAATTTCACCTATACGTAAACAAGGAAGGGATAATAAGTTAGGTTCCTCATATAGGCCTATTTCATTATTAAATGCAGACTCTAAAATATTTACTTCCATTTTCACTACAAGATTAAGAGCTATAGTAGATCAATTAATTAATAAAGATCAAACAGTCTTTATAGTCAATAGAGTAATGTACGATAATGTAAAAAGGGTAATAACTATTTTAAATTTAGCAAAAGGAATGGACAAGAAATTGACCCTAATTAACTTACATA
>NC_056729.1:286701218-286808718 GCF_019279795.1 Protopterus annectens | reverse complement strand
TATGAGGGGTACCATTGTGCTTTGTTGTCATCTGGTCATGGAATGAGAAAGATGACGAGTGTGGTATACTAAAAATATACATTGTACTTTGGAAACTACTACTGCTACAACATTTGACTTCCTGCAGATATCTGGCTAGGATACCTGAAGCTTGTAAAAGAAGCTCTCACTACTATGCTGATGAAAAATCCAGCAACACAGAACAACCTGCATTATATGCCTTAATCAGGAATATAGGTTGCATCATGCAGGGGGCAGTCTGTGTTCCAGTGTAAAACAAAGAGAAAGAAGCATTTTTTTTTGTGGCATCTTTGGAATATTATTATATTGTTTTTTTCTCAAGCGCTCAACCAGTCTGTAATACATATCAGTTTTTGTTTGGATTGTACTGGGAGGAAGAATCTCTTTTCACTGTTTCAGTGTTGCCAGGAGACTGACCTTTTTTAAATAATGTTCTATGTAACAATGTCAAAATATCTATTTGCTGTAAGAGTATGCATGACATTTGTGTTCTGCTCACCTATATTAGTTTCTTTCTGGCCATATTTCCTGGTAGTTGAATACTCCCCTGTGCAACACCAATGCCTATTTAATGCTAAGGCTGCACCCAGCTGTTACCTTGGTGGACACCATCTTTAGTCCTTTTAAATCCATAAGCCCCATCAAAACTACAGGTTACCTAACAAGACTTTCTTTCCATAAGTAGCTTATTGGTCGGTCTCTTGGCCAAAGTTTCTAGGCAATGATATATTCTGACAATATTTACACTTTATTTTGAAAGAAGTTTTATTAAATGTAATTTTCAAACTTCTTGAAGATGCAAAAAAAAAAAAAAGTAGCCCTACTTACAGAGAAGATCCAGAAGTACAGATTACAGTGGTTCAGTCACATATGCAGGAAAGCAGAAGACAATTTGGTAAAGCAAATTTGTTACAGACAGGAAGAAGGCAAGAGGGGACAAGGACATCTAACTAGGCCAGGAATAGATTGCATGAGAGAAGACCTGAGACAGGTGGGCATTACTGCTGAATAAGGAAGACAGTGGCTTTGAATAGAGAGAAATGGAGACAGTTGATGTGACACCCTGACCAAGAGCCATAACTAGGGTAGGGTAAAGGCATGGCTATTACAGGTGTAAGTTCTTAGCAGACATTTGGTGTCCTAATGTACTAGTGTAGCACCAGTATTAATCTATGAAGCTGTGAGGATATTGTGGGCAGTCACAGCTGAAGCAGTCAGTGTATCAGTGTGTTATGGTAACTGAAGAAAGCTGATACATTTACTAGATTATAGAGGTGTTTTTTTTTTCAAGTTTGGAAAGACCTTTATTTTTTAGTACTCTGCATTACATATGGGAGATGGTTCCAGTTTGGGGAACTGCACAGTGTGCCAGATGACCTACCTTTGCTTCTGTCCAACCCCATGAACAAATGTGCTAAAGGGGGTTGATGATGATAATAACTTATTGAGTGTAAATACTTGACTACTGAACTCAGTCAAATATAAAAGATGTGTTTAAGAGAGGCAAAATGTAAAAGATTTTCATTCTGGATGTGTTTTTGTTTGCATTCTTCTCTAGATAATGGCAGTTCTATTTGTTTATTTATGTTCGTTATTTATTTCCATTTAACTGGGATAATCTGACTAAACTGTTAGCCTAATTTTAACAAAGTCCCAGGGAGAAAAGCACCACAAATAACTATAAAACCATATGCCAGTATAAACAGTAAAAGCAATATATTTATAATAAGCAGAAATGAAAAAAGGAATCACATACAGTTGAGAGACTAAAATGTGTACTGTGGTAGTTGTAATAGGAAGATTTAGTATTATGGTTATTGTTACAAGTGTAAAACATAGAACAGTCCCTATCATAACTGTTGATGAGAAGGTGAGACAGGTGTAGGTTCATAGGTAGATAGATACTAGGCTATCTGCCCTAGGGCATTTATAAGCCTAGCCAGAGTGTATTTGGCTTCCGCCTCCCTATTAGATTAGCCTACTGTGCCTCTGTAAAGTAGGTCACAGAAGGTACCCTTTTAAGATTAGTTTACTGTGCCTCTGTCTGGCAGGGACACAGGAGAGATCCCAGGGGTGAATTTGCGATTTCCCATCCACGTGTCCAAATTTCGCTTGAAGGGGGTCAGCGAGGGGCTATGTCTAACATGAATTGGGATTCTATTCCAGAGTGAGGGGAGCCTCTGGGAAATAAATCTGTCCCTCCAGCATGTCCTATTTATTTTTGTGCTGAGGTTTAGGTCCCTGGAGCATGTAACTCTAAGGGACTTGGATTTTTTGAGGTGGAGCATGTCCATTAATTCTGGGTTTGACATGGCTTTGTACGTCAGGCATAGATCGCCTCTGAGTAGGTGGTAAGCAACTGAATAGAGCTGGAGTTTCTTTAGTCGAGCTGCATAGGACATCTGTTTGTAGCCCATGATCCTCTTGGTGAGGTACTTTTGGGGTCTCTCCAGTTGCTGCAGGTGTCGGGTAAGGTACATCCCAAAAGGGGCATTGTATTCAATTATGGGCCTGATGAGTGATGAGTAGAGGGGTACAATGACCTCTATTGATATAGATGCGAACCCTTTCGTGATAAGGTGGGCTATATAGAAGGTCTTTCTAACCACTTTGGCAACGTGATTATCAAAGGAGAGATTACTATCTATGTTGGTCCCCAAATCTCTAATTACTTCTTCCGTACTTAATGGATTACCACCTATGTGGTAATTTGTGGGCACCTTGTTTTTTCCAAAGGGGATGACTATGCACTTTTTAGCATTTAGCTTGAGGCCGTGGTTCTGGCACCAAGCATCCGTCTCTGTGAGACTCTTTTGGAGGATGCTTGTGTCAGCTGGAGATTCGATTATGGCCCCAGTTTGCAGTCATCTGCGAACTTTGTCAGCCATAATCCCCCCATGTTAGCCTGAACCTCAGAGAAGTATATACCGAACAAGAGAGGTCCCAGAACTGAGCCCTGTGGGACGCCACTTGTAACTGGTTTGGATTCGGACACGGCACCTGCAATTCGGACCATGTGGGTTCTATCTCTGAGCCAGTTTGCAGCCCATCTTGTGATATAGGGGTTGATATTTAAGCTGGTAAGCTTATTTATGATGCCCGAGTGGGGTATTGTGTCGAAGGCTTTTGCAAGGTCCAGATAGGCTGTGTGGACTACCTTGCCCTCATCTATGGCTTTGGTAACTGTTTCAAAGAAATCAACTAGGTTTAAGAGGCAAGATCTGCCCTTAACAAAGCCGAATTGGGTAGGGTCCAGTGTCTGGAGGCTCCCAATGTCTTTGTTTATGAGTTCCATGATAATACGCTCCATAGCTTTACAGACCAGACTAGTCAGGCTTATGTGGGCGATAGTTTCCGGGGTCCATTGTGGCACCACCTTTGTGGAGTGGGACCACTGTAGCTGTACGCCATTCTTTGGATACATATCCTGTAGTAAGGCTGAGTTTGAACAGTGACTTAATGTGAGGGTTCAGTTCTTCTTGGAGCTCATGTAAGACACAGCCTGGGACACCGTCCATTCCCATAGATGCTGTGTTTTTTGCTTTGGAGAGGGCAGCTTTAACCTGTGCATCTGTGATGTCAGGGAGGTTACATTCAGTTGAGATAGGCGTTTGCTCCTTTGGGGGGGAAGGGGGGAGAAGTTTGCGCTGAATCTGTCTGCCAGGATGTTGGCTATGTCTGTAGGTTCGGTATATTTTGGACCGTTATGCAACAATTCAGAGCATATCTGGGAGTTTCCGCCCATGTTTCTGACATAACTAAAGAAGGCCTTGTGATTATCTTTAGTGTCTAGGGCAATTTTTCTTTCGAAACTGGCCTTTGATGATTTTATGAGGGATCGAAGTTTCTTGCTAATACTGATCAGAGATGCCTTCCCTTTTTGGGATTTTGCTCTGTCATGTAGTAGCTTCCTCCTTCTGTTGTATAGCTTATATATGGCCGTGGTCCACCAGACCAGTCTCCTGTTTTTGGAGGAGTGAGTCTTGGTTTTATTTGGGATAGCACGATCCATGCATTCCTGCAGGTGCTCATAGAATGCATTTGTAAAGGATTCTGCGGATTGGGCTGTATTATCCTCTGGCCCAGGGGCTTTGAAGGATTCCACCTCAGTCTTGAGAAGTGCAAAGTTGGCTTTGGAGAAATTCTTTACAGTGATTTCCTTGGCTGGGGGTGGGGATGGGATATGGATGTCCAGGGAAATTTGTTTATGGTCTGATCTTACCAATGAGGGGTTTACCTCTGGTGTGGAACATAGAGTCCCCATGTTGGTGATGACCAGGTCCAATATGTTGTTCCCTCTTGTGGGAGTGGTGACCAGTTGTTCCATTGCGTTAGAGTTTATAAATTCAAGGAACCGTTGGGCGAGGGTGTTTGGGCTTGAGTAGTTTTCCCAGTCAATGTTTGGGTAGTTGAAGTCACCCAATAACATAGTGTTTGGAGAGACCTTCATATTCTCCAGTGTTCTCAGGAATGCCAAGTGGGGTTCCTGTAATAGGGAGGGTGTTCTGTAGCAGGCTACAAACTGAAAGGTAGTTTTGCCCGCTGTTAGTTGCACATGGATGGTTTCCGATGCTTCGTGCAGTGCCACTAACCTGGAGGTGTAGGTATCTTTGATGAATATAGATACTCCCCCTCCTTTTGTGCTTCGGTCCGAGTTTTGGGGCCGAAACGCATGGTATGAGTTATAACCTGGTAGTGCTGGGGTGCTCTCAGGAACCTTGAACCAGGTTTCTGTTACTGCACAGACATTGATTTTCTCCATACTGAGGAGAGTCTCGAGTGCGTGCATCTTGAGGTTTAGACTTCTGGCATTGAGTAGCATTACCTTTAGTTTTTTTATCTTTGGGTTGTCTATGGAGGTGGGTTTGTCCTTTGAGCCTTGCCTAAAAAAGGCACTATGGGGGTGGCCAATATACGAAAGCCTAAGGGTGACAGGTGCAAGCCATCCCTAGTGAAGCAACGTGGCTTGTTCAGCATGTCATCCCAGGCTGACAGACACTGGATCCCCTTTGAATGACACCAATACTTTAGCCAGTTGTTGAAACTGATCATTTTGTCTTTATACTGTGGCATCATTCTTGGTGAGGGCAAGATGCTACTCAAGGTCAGGGACATACCAGCCTGGGCTACATGGTCAGAGAGCTCCTCTATGTATCTTTTCATGTAGTCCAGGGTGGTACGTCTCAGATCATTCACACCAGCATGGACAATGATGGAGTCATACTTGTACTTGCTTTGGAGTGACCTGAGTACTTGCATTATGTGGCAGATCCTGGCACCTGACAGGCAGCTTACAGTGACCTTCTCCTTGTTCAGTCTGGTGAGTGGGATGTCAGTGTGCTGGACAATAGATTCCCCTATAACAAGTGTATTTGGTGTGTTGTTTGGCCTTATGGGCTGTGACTGTGAGGCACACTGATTTTGTGAGATATGTGATTTGTGGGTATTGTTGAGGGGTGGCTGTTGCTTGGATATCTGCTTAGGAGGTCTTTGCTGTTTAGGCAGATATTTATTTAGAGCCTCCGAGTATGTTTTTGTGTGTTTATGTGTTGGGTATGCAGATGCAATAGGTCTGTGTGAGACTGGATTTGTGGTGTGGGTGGTTACCTTTTCCTCCTGACTGACTGTGCCAGTCTTGGGTTGAGAGAGCTCTGCCTCCAGTTTGGCTGTGTAACTGCATCTCTCACATGTACTAGAGTTTGTTGGAAGGAGGAGAGGGTTGTCTGTGTACATAAGGCAATTGTAACATTGCCTCAAAATTCCCAGACTCACCAGCTGGACTGGAGTGTAACCCTGAAACTGACCCTTGGACATACCAGATTAGTATAGGGAACTGTTTTTTTTTTTACTGGCTAGTATAGGAAAATTAGGAAGACAGGTAGGAAGACAAATATGAAAACATGATGTGGGAGAACTGAATAGGTAGAGGAATGGTGGAATGAAGAATATTGTATAGTGAGAAAAAGCACTAATATATAGAAACTGGATGGTAGATTGTGTGGGGGAGAATGGATGCAACGAGGAAAAACACATAGTGAAAAACAGCTTATTAATGAAGAGAAAAGAGAAGGTGATTTGTATGTAGAAGATGGAAAGGATTGATTTTAAGAGGAAGATACTTTTGGTAAAGTGCTATGAAAAAAGGAATAATGAAAAACAGCATAATAATGTGAAGAAAAGAGAAGGTGGATTGTATGTAGGAGATGGGAAGGAAGGATATAAGAGGATGATTTTGTGATAAAGTAAGTATATTTAGGAAGATCTGTATCATAACAAAGAATTGAGGAGTTGGGGTACTTTCACTAGTTAAAATGCTCTTTTATGGATTTTCAGCTCTTAAGATATTTAAAATAGCTACATAAATAAAAAGATGAATAGTTTAATTGCACTTCGTTGCAAAAAAGCTCATAAATAAGAACAACAGTTGATAAAAAGAAACCAAAATAAATCTGAAATGAATACATTATAGATAAAAAGGAACAATAACTTGACAGAAAATGGGGAAAAAGACAGGTAAAATAGGCTTCATTCACTTCTGGTTCAAAAGTCAACACACATGAAGGATGCTGCTATAGTGAAATCACAGATTCTCAAACAAGGTGAAAAATAACCTTTAGTAATATTCTTTCTTTGGTCCCCTTCTCCATTGCAAGTGCCATAGAATCTATTGTTATGTTGACATTTTACTATTATTTCCTAACAGTTTTGATATTACAATATTGCTTCCATGTGGCACTTCTAAATGTTTTACATAGTGAGCAAAAATCTGTTCAGCTTACTTTTGTACATTATAACTATATTCAATAATATAAGAAAACAGCTCAAACAGAAGTCTAAAAATAAATGATTTACACCACTACACATCTTCTGATTACTAATGATCTATTACATATTTTGCAGATGTCTGTTGTGATGATTGTAATGTTTCTTGTGGCATGGTCACCATATTCCATTGTATGCCTGTGGTCAGCTTTTGGGACTCCCTCACACATCCCACCAGCCATGGCTATCATAGCACCGCTTTTTGCCAAGTCCTCCACATTTTATAATCCCTGCATATATGTAATTGCAAACAAAAGGTAAGTATTTATTAATCTTCAATTGTTATACTTCACTATTTTTTCTTATGATATGTTTAGACACCATTCATAAATGACTGTTATCAGGGTGGCCTGTGACTTTGGTCACACTTAACAGTATTTAGGTGGAGACTGTTAGAATCAGAGCACTGTTCGCAGAATGTAACTTGTTTACAGTTGTGTAAATTACTGTATAATAAAATGTATTCAGTAACCTAGATCTTTATACCATGCTTCCAAGAAGTGTTCATTGCAGGTAGGCAAGCTTCCAAACATTTTAGAACACTATACTGGATGACCTTCTCAAGAACATTTCTTGAAGAATGTATTGATAGTTTTGAACACTATTAGACAGTAAACTTTTTTATTCAGCATGTTTTATAACAAAGAAAGAAATGGATTGTGGAGTCAGTACATGTACCTGTTTGTAGCTGCTCATGTCTGTCCTTCCACTGTAGTGTTCTCTCGGTAGCCCTCCTTACTTAACTGCTCCGCTTGTTCTGTGTGCCCCTCTTCCATATCCCAGCTAACAGCTTCTCATTTCCTTTCTCCTCTGAGCTTTTGGCTCACCTCTGAGTGTATTAATTTTCCCTCTGTTCCTTGGTCCTTTCTCTAGTTTTTCCATTCCTTTATTATCCTCACACTTCATAATCTCCTACCACTTTACATTCCCTTTCTTTAGTCTAACTTTGTTCTTCTCCATCCTGTATCTTCCTATCTTCGTCGCAGTCCTTGTCATACACTTCAGTCTGATGCCTTTGTCCTTTACAGTCTCTTACTACGTACATTTGTATTTGCACTGACATTTATACTAATAGTAAACATGTTTAGTATTATCTTTTCTGTTGTATCTTTGTTTTACTGTATATTAGCTGTATACTGTAAGTTTTCATACTGCATTATAGCACTTCTTCCTGTCATGTATTACTGTACGTGTACTGCTCATGATTCATGTATGAAGTTTGTATTTCTGAGTAACCATATTTGCTTTAACTTGTAGTTTTTGCTTCTGAGGTTTCAGTAAAAATGCCAATGTCCCAGTTGAACTTAATTCATTAGTTTATTTTTAATTTGTTAATTGCATAGGTGGGCTGGTTTAAGAATCCTTCTAAGCTATGACCTGGGCCCAATGGGCATATACAAAGTACAGGCAAAAATACATAAAAAAAAACAAAACAACTAAATACAAAGTATTATAGTACTATAAAGAGTTCAGCTACATTTAAAGAAGCAATAAAAAAGTATATACACATCTGGTAATCAAATACATATATGTAGTTTAAATCAATAGAGATGAAGTATGCACAAACCAGTTAAGAAATGCTCAGTCCGTCAATTAGCAACTAAATAAATCAAAACTAAATAAATAACCCAATGAATAAATGATTAAAGAAAATGCAGTGAGAAAAGGCTGTGAAGAAAGTTTTTTTAGTCACCCATTAGAACATGAGAATCGGTTGGCATTCAGTGTCAGTCAGGAAAAGAATCTCTGCAGCAGTAAATAGAGGACTGAAGCTGTAGTGAAATTGTATTTGTACTCATGCTATCACAATACAGTAAACTATATAGTCTGTATACAAAAATAGGTGAGTGGTATTCTTGCCAGCCATTAGATAAACAGGACATGAGTCACATGACCATGTCCTTAGACTACTCCTGGAGCTTCACTCTCCATTCTAGTCATAAGAAATACTTCAAAACTGTAACGTATATTACTATTTTTACTGGCAATATGCAGGTGTTGTTGGCATCCCATATTTTGTTCTTGGAAAATGGCATAATGTATGAAATGTCTACATCTTTTTAAATTATTTTAACATCTGTAGTCCTCAGTCAAGTTGTTTTCTTTTGACAGAACTCATAGGCCAAGATTCAGAAACCTGTACTGTAATGCATAAACCTGTTTTGGGCATTTTTCCTCACTGCGGTATGCATTTCTGAGTCAGAGGCTGGTACAGAGGTACTGCAGTAAGGGGACTCCAGTTTGTAGTAGTATACTGGTCATGCCAGCAGTCCTGGGGTGTGGCTAATGTTAATTAGCCACTTGAACTTCCCTGGAACTTACCGCTAGGACTAGAATAGTGAAATAGAGTTCTTCAAAGAACAACTGCACCATGAGTGGTTAGTGGGGCTTCATCCCCCTGCACTACCTTACTAATGCATGACAATACTAACCCTAAACCTGCTTCTGTCCCTAACCCCAACCCTGTGGCTTACCTTACAAAAATTCTTTCTATAACAGTGCCACTACCCAAGATAAAAGGATACAGAACATGCACAACAATAAATCTACTCCCTTACCTATCCCTAACTGTAACCCTAACTCATGAACACTCACACATGCACACTATCTGATATAACGTGATCATATGCATTTTAACGACTACCACCTTTTCAGTCAAACATTCATTTTCTTGCATATTCCTGCAAAGCTATACCATATAAAACTTGAATTCAACCCAATGTGATTCATAGAAATGTGCATCACACATTTGTGCTTTTCGACTCACACAGAATTGTCAACAAAATGAGTTGTCAACCACTTGAATGGCAACTATATGCATGCTACTCTTTTAACCTTCTCAGAATGAAATGAAAGTCTTCTTAGGATACTAACGAATGAGCATAACATTTGCATATCTTTTTTAATGCAATGTTAGAGTCTTAACAGTGGGTGAATTTTTCTCAGACATATGGAACATCACATCATATGAAAATTTCCACAAGGTAGGACTTTTCTGGAACAATCCCCGGGATTCAGCAAGCAGCCGTGCAGGAATAAGTTCTTCCTGCATGGCAGGGACCGTTCTTATTCAGCATGGCAGTGCACCATGCATATTTATGAAGGTGCACTGCCATGCTGTAAAATGGACATGGTTCCATGTACGAGCGCAGGGGGTGTGTCTGAGAGCAGAGCTCTTTCAATACACATGTCCCCTGCAATCCAGAATTGCCTTTCAGCAATTAAAAATGAGCGAGAACACTCGTAACATCCCCAACCCATCAGGAAAACAAAAAATATGTGGTCAAAGGCGAAAGGGAAAATCGTCACTACCAAGCATACCTCTCAGCTGTACAGATTTTTGCAGAATGCCCAGATGTTTGCCTCATATTTTTGGTGTGTTCCCCCTAAAATGTGTACCTTTCTGGCAAATAGCTGAGGATTGAAGTCATTAAATAATGACAAAACATTTGAGTTTAAGACTCTACACATCCGGCAGAAAATTCATGCTAATGTAAAACCTATTAAACAATGACCCCCCCATTAATATTCCAAAACGTGCACACTGATTGGTCAGCATGCCCATTGTAAATCATACTTTAGTCGCCTGGACTTTTTCCATTAGTATAAGTCTTTTTTTTGTGTGCGTGTGGACAGCAATGGAGAAGTTGCTGTTATCTTGCTATGTAACAAGATATCTTAAAAAAAAAAGCAACGGAGGTCTTCCTTTCTCCATTGCTTTTTTTAAAGCTGTCTCGCTATGTTTCTTTTAACATAGCGAGACACCTTTTTGAAAAGCAACGGAGAGCTTCCTTTCTCCATTGCTTCCACAGACAGCTCTGATGTACTGTGTAACCATACGCATGTGCAGTACATCAGAACTGCCGCAGAATACTGGACAGCTGCGGAAGGGCAGCAAGAAGGCATTATACAATGCCATTATTTAAGAAAAGTAAGTATCTTATTTCTTAAATAATGTTGTATAATAGCAATAACCCACTTCTAGGTGTGGGTAATGCTGGATTTACCCATGGTTGTCTTTGTTTGGCACTCGGGCTTTGCCCTCATGACCAAACCACATCAACCGTGGGTAAATCCAGCATTACCCACACCCAGGTGTGGGTTATTGCTTAATTATTCTATCAACTTTTTAAGTTTGCAAGAGCAATATTTAAAATCCATCCCTATTTGTCCCCCCATCATTGTAGGCTTTGTCCAGATATTTTTCTCGAAGAGGTTGAGAGGTATGCTACCAAGCCAAAAGTTATTAGGATAACACAGGTAGCATAGCTGCCCATTTCTTCTACAGCAACAGATGTGCATATACACAGAATTTGGAGGTACATTTGGGCACTCAAATCCCTCAGAGGGGGTGAGGACAACAAAAATCCATTGTGATACCAATTAGACCAGATTACGTGTCCAGCGGACATGTGTTTGAAATGGACAGCTATGTATGGGGTGACATTTTTTTGTGGGAACAGATTGCCCTTTTTTGTTTTTTCAGGTGAGAGTGGGATGTTGGGGAGGGGTAGTAGGTGTATTTGGGGAGGTAGGTTGGGTAGGTTAAAAGACAGGACACACAAGATGCATACAGAGGTGTATATGACACATGTGGGGGTAAACACCTTGGACGGGTGGGGTGTTTGGAAGTCGCAAGCCCATGAGCCCCCAAATGGAAACAGTGGGACTGAGGTCCCCACCCATGGGCAGTCACCACTGCATCTTCACAGTCCCAAAGGTGGCCGTGCTGGGGGCTGGGAAGGAGGGGCAGGCTCAACCTCTAATTGCACCACTCGGCCCTCAAGCGGGCGTAGCTGGTCTTGAAATATCCTATCAATCTCCCTATGCATCATGGCCCAGACCTGACAAAGGGTGACTGGTTCCTCTCCGCCCCCGCACCCAGGGGGGGGCCAAGCCCCATCCCCTGCAGCGGTTCCACCCAAAGGTGGTGCAGGGCCTATGGAGGAGGAGGTCCCAGGCTGGGCCCCAGACATGCTGGTGCCCGGTGCCATGGTCAGCTGAGGTGGGTCTGCTGGGACCGGCCTTCCCATACGAGCTATGGTGTTGCAGTTTACAGACAGATATGGGTTAGTAATAGCCAACAGCATTCAGGATTAGTTATAACAGCATGCACAGGTATACCCATTAACCCAAGACATCAAATTTAAACCAGTTAAATAGCGAGCAGAACATGTGCATATATGGAACAGCAGTGGCCATTACAACAGCATGCAGGTTTTATTGATGGCAACAGGCCACCAATATGGGTGTATTTTAACATGGCACATGCATAGAACCAAATGCGGATATTTGTGAACCAATAGGACATATGTCCCAACATAAGTTTGGAGAGTAAACATACCCATTGAGGTGTATAATTGGGTTATTGTTGCACATATGATGGGGGCAAGAGAGAGACTTCAGTTAACAACTGACATATCCCTGTAGTTTTCACAACTTTCTTAGTCACTGCAGTGATCTATCCCTTACATGTATTATTACACTACCCATTGGCCTTACTTTGTACAATGGTATGTTTGTAGATTAGTATATACATGAACTGTGTCTAACGTATAGTCTATACCTTTTACCTGTTATAGCTGTTGGGAAGATCTTTGTTAATACTACCTGACAATTTCTACACATACTCCCAAATTCCATGTTGATATTATACACATACACCTCAATCTGTTATTGCATACACTCTGGTTGAGGCTTGATAGGATACAGGTGTTAATGTGACATATTATGAGAATTGCTCTCATACACCTTGGTTGTGATGCTACAATGACAGGTTTGTTTTCATATACATTCTCTGACTACGTACAGGTTTGACTATCGGTTATATGTCATCACAGGCTGCCTATATTTCTTGGCTCATCACATTGATTTCTCAGGGGAACAGGGTACCAGGCAGCAGATTTGGGCCATTTATCTGCACATGCTGGGCAGATCGGAACAGTTGAGGGGTATAAATATGCATACAGCTTACTATCTGAACATTCTAGCAAAATCTGTACAGTTGTTGGGTCTATCTAATTATGCATACAGCTTACTGTCTGAACATTCTGATGCAGTCTGTACAGTTGATGGTTATGATTATGCTTACAGCTTACTATCTGATCATTCTAGCAAACTCTGTATGGTTGTTGGGTCTAATTATGCATACATCTTTCTATCTGAACATTCTCACAAATTCTGTACAGCTGTGGGGTATGATTTTGTATACAACTTACTACCACTCCCGGGATTCAATCCCTGCTGTGTGTGGTAAAACTATTACAGTTAACATCACAGTACACTGTGCTATGAGGGAAATGGTGTAAAGCTTTTCAAATGTTTTCTCTCTAAGTCTCTCCCGGTTGTACAATATGACTAACCTCTTGTTATACAGAACTTCCTACACATTTTATCTGTATACCACAGTGTGGGTAACACTGCTTAATACTACAGTACTATTTATAGCATGCTACACTACAACATATTAAATCAGAGTATACACAAGCACTCCAGGATTATACCTTTATTCACAGGATATGACAGTTCATGCAAGATTATTACTAACCTGCCTCGCGACACAGCCTTTGCAGCCTAGTGGCATGAGCTTGCTGGTTCACAGCCCGCTCATCTGCAGCTGTCAGAGAACTACAGTGACATTTAGCCATACCTATCCATAGTATACACAAGCTAGGTAATTATTATATACTTAGTGGAATGGGTACTTAGTACTGGGCATCAGCCATCTGCCTGCACTCCTGGATCCACTGTTCCAGTAGATCCCTCCTACGTCACTTCAGGTCAGCATGGTGATGACTGACCTGCTCACCAGTCCGGGGGATACCTGTGGTACTAGTGAGGTCATGGGCGAGACTTTCCCAGGCCTCCTTTTTATACTGGAAGCCCTGGAGATGGCCCTGCAGGAGTCTCTGCTCATGATGTTTGACCAGGAGCCACACCATGTATTTTGACTCATTAATGCCCCAGCACTGCACTCTGAATCGAGTGCCTTCACCTACTCCAGCCATTCTGCCTACATTAGGGAGCTGCAACCAGTTATGGGGATTATTGTCATCTGTGGGGTTTAAATACGCCCAATTTCTTGCACTTCCCTGTGATTGGACGGTTTTGAAAAGGCTAAGCTATGGGCACTCCCGCTTACCTAATGTTGGCAATGCTTAAAGGGGCATACCACTGGGCAGATTGAATTAGCGAGTCTACACATTGCTTACACCACATACGCCAACCTGTGCAATGTTTAACATTGCTTAATATGTAATTAGCATTATATTGTCCTTTTGACATTGATTTATAATTTGTTACATGTTATATCTGTGCCTGGTATCTGTAATTCATGTGTACGTACACTGTATGGGGTCCTGGGGACTTCAATACTTTCTTACAATAACACCTCACATCTGGCCTTACTGCAGTAGTCCAGTTCACATATTTATGATATGTAGCAGGTTATACAACATCACACTGTACATAGATTCAGTCCACATGTTCAGTTTGATTTTCCTATGGTAAGGATTTTTTTTGCTGACACCTCACTCATGTATTGTTATGATGGCTTAGTGGTTAACTACTGTGACTATAGTGTACAGGGTCCTGAGTGTGAGCCTTGCAGAAGCTGTTTATTTTATTGCTGGGCAGAACATGGGCTGTTGGGTACAGAGTGATTAAGGCACTTTAAAGCAGTTGTAAGTGGGTGTGCATGGGTTTGTGTGGAGCTGAGCAATGCTAACCTCTGGTTACAGTTTCTTACACTCAATTAGCTTCTACTTTGCTTAATCTGTGTAGGCAATGCTTACCCCCACGTAAACACACTTAAACACGCTTACTAGTGCTTATATATGCTTACTGCTGCTTATGTGTGCTTAAACCTGCTTACTAGTGCCTTATTCATTATGACACTGACACTTCACATGTGCATTTAATGCAGTACTCCAGTTCATAAATATATGTTATTTCGTGAGTTTTGCACCAAAAATATTGGTTATAACATGCTTTGCCCTGTAAAATAGGCTGTGCTGCAGTGGGACTCAAACTGGGAATGCCTGCTAATTAGGTGAATGCTCTGCCCACTACACTATTGCTGTGCTGCTTCATTTGTATCTATCTTCCTTGTTATCCTCTTCAGCCTTTTAAGAGCTGCTTTAACCATAGCTAAGCAATGGGCACACCCGCGCACCTACGGTTAGCTGTACATGGAGTTTTAAAAAAGAATAGAGGGCTTTCTTCTTTTGATTTTTATGTCCTGTTGCAGTTGTACACATGAGGAACTGTTGGTGAGGATATGCGGACAACTATGAGCGGTCTCGCTCATTTATTTGCACTTTGTGCTGTTCTACATTGCAGGGGCATGTTTATTCTGAGAGCTCTACTCTCAGACATGCCCCCTACACTCATACACACTCCATGTAAGCCTAGGAGGTTGGGGACCACGCCTTCATTAATATGCATGATGCGCTGCCGTCCTCCTCTTACACGGTCGCTTCCGTGCAGGACTAAACTAGTCCTGCAAGGAAGATTAGTGAATCCAGGTTCTGAGTCACATATATAGGTTGCATACTTATTGCATTAATATAGTTAAAGTGGAGGAGAGTTTCAAACTCTTTTGACTGGGGATAAGACAGCCTGGAGATTCTGCTGTGTGTTTATCTGAATACTTTCAATTGTATTTTTATGTTTTGTTTCACTTCTGAGCTTCGCAACAGAGGCGTGTTACTTTTGGTTTTGCATCTTTAAGCTGATTTATGAAAAACTGTACAGCAGAAATCTTTTTGGAGAAATCTTTCCTTGTTGCAATAAACACTTGGTGTACTTGTCTGCCCAATGGACAATAGTCAGCAGGAGGAAAAGAGTGAAAGAAGCAGATAAAGCAGTTTTCTTTAAAAATATGAACCACGTGTTTAAAGATTGAATGTTCTGTTCTCCAAAGAATGACTTTGCTTACTGTCTTCATTCTTTGAATTATCTGTCTTTAGTTCAGTTTCACTTTTCCAAAAAGGCTAGGTTTGTTTTGAGGCAGTCTTGTACTGCATAAGTATTAACTTATTTACAGACTTTTAATTTTCTCTTTTCTTCTTCTCAATGCAACTTGCACCATTTTACACTAATATTAGACTTAAATTAACAATCCCAATAAGGTAAATAAGGTTAAACAACACAGCAGCTAATAATGCAAAATCTAGAGACTATCCTCCGGATTCTGCATACCTTGCACAGAGTGCAGGATCACTGCAGGAGCTCCAGCAGGCAATATGTCTGCCATGCAATCCAGGAACAGCCTGCAGGGGCGTGCACTAGTGACCTGCACTAGTCCTGCATGGACTAAGCACCTGTATGCAAATCACCCCATTTGCAGGAGAATTCCATACAAATGAGGTGAATTTGTGATCCAGGAAGCTTGCAACTGGCTGTGCAGGACTAGTGCAATCTGCAGAAATTTACTCGGTTAGTAACCGAGTACATTTCTGCAAAATCCAAAACGGAGCTGTGACAGCTGAAAATAAAGGCTGAATATCACTCAGGAAGCATGCCAATGGCCAAGTATAAGGCCATTGGCATTGCAAACAACATAAAAAAAATCAACTTTTATTTTTTTTTAGTCTCTCTCGGCTGTTTAAGCTTAGGGCAGCAGCGTGCAAATGGGATTGGGGGAAAATAACAAAATAAACCTAAAATAAGCATTCTAACCAAAATCACTATTCTGCCATGCAAGTCAATGGCAGACAGAAGACAACATGGCCAGTGAGTAGTGATTGCTAAGGGGGAGGCTCAGTGTGAGACATGTAACTATGCATTAGCAGGCAATCCTATGCAAATAAGGGGAATGATAGTGAATCCCAGTTTTCCCCAGCATCCTAGTCAGGTCCCAACAGTGTAAGAGTAGGGATAGCTTGGTGCACGCCTAGGCGTTATCTGACATCATGGGGGGGGTGTTAGGCATATTGCAAGTGGATTGGAGCCCTGTGGCTCAGATTTGTTCCTAGCTAACCACAGCTAAGCAAGGGGGTATGTCTGACTCTGCCTAGCACTCTGTACATTGCCTAAGTAGGTGTTCGTGCCCTGCACCCGGTTTTAAAGGTGTAAAACAAAAGTTAAACCAGGAAATAGCAGCTCTGTGCACATTTGAGCACTCTGTTTGTATGGCATGCTCCTGGGCTTAAACTGGAAGGCAATGGGAAGAGAAAACAGCAGTAGGAAGGTAATCTAGGAGAACTAGCATAGCTGGCAGGTGAAATGTATCAGAATCAGCCAATTACACAGGCAGCAGACCAGCCCAGCCCAGAACACTACTTTAAACTATGCAAACACCTTCCCCTCTGGTTTTTCCCACACTCTACACCACCGGTGTAAACAAACGGGGAACTTTTAACACTCACAACAGCAAAATGATAGGGGCTGCAATAGCTATCATACAACAACTTGTGGAAGAGGCTGAGGGTGGTGAGGATGTGAATGCTGTCAACCAACCCACAGTGAGCAGATAGAGAAGAGTGTACAAACTCAGGGTAACCTACCAGGGGCTACATGAGCTGGAGGTAGTAGTGCGCTATAGGGTAGACAGGGACCTCCTACAGTAAATTGTTGAGTTGTGCCGGCTGCGCTTCGCACACAGACTAACAGAGGGGAACCCATCCCAGTGGATACCAAGGTATGTGTAGGACTAAGAATACTAGCTACAGGTACCTTCCAAAGGCCAACTGGGGATATGATGGGGATTTCACAGGCATCAGCATCCAGGGTACTCCACCAGTTCCTGGATGCCATGTCAGCACATGTCGGCAAGCATGTATATTTCCCCAACACACGTAAGGTGTTGGCCAGCAATATACAACTGTTCAACCAAATAGCAGAATACCCTGAGGTAGAGGGTGCTATAGACTGCACTCACATATGCATCAAAGCACCACCCGGTGATCGGGGTAAGGTCTACATCAACTGCAAGGGCTTCCCCTCCATCAACTGCCAGGTCATGTGCGATGCCCAAGGCATAATAATGAATGTATGTGCTGGCTGCCCTGGAAGCTGTCACAATTTCCACATCTGGCATCTGATGCAGCTGTACCAGAGATTTGCCAATGGGGCCATCCCTCACGGTCACCTAGTGGGGGATGCTGGATACGCACTGGAGCCGTGGCTGATGACACCCATCAGAAATGCACACACACCTGAACAAGAACTCCATAATGAGGTACACGCACAGACCAGAATTATAGTAAAGAGTGTGTTTGGGATGCTCAAATCACGGTTCAAGTGCCTGGACACATCCAGTGGAGCTTTGCAGTACTCACCAGCTACATGTACCCAAAATGTCCTTGTATATGCCATGCTACACAATATGATCCTGTGGAAACAGCTGCAGCAGGAACAACATGGGGCAGGGACACAGCCCCTCACCATTGCCAAGGCCTGCACAGGCACAGAGTGACTTGGAGGAGGAACAACCTGAGCCTGCCCCAGTAGGCAGAAGGAGGTGTGCCCAGTATGACCTGATCTTGCCAAAGAGGCAATGCATAGTACATACATTGACATGGGAAGGACCCAGGGAATAACACCTCTCTCTGACTCTCACATACAGTAAAAGGGATGCCAAACATTACACTACCTGTGCTCAACCATGTGTAGGGAGTGTACTATGTGCATCCGACGTAGGCAGCCCTGCAGCACCACCCTCAATACTGGGACACCCACAAGGTAAGTGACTCACACATGCCAGTCAGAGGGATTAACAGACCTAACAACAGTCACAGCCAGCAGGACAGGTGTGAACAAACACAAACAAAGGCTGTGCTATGGCCTCTGAATGATGCCTATGAGTAACCTCCTCCCCCAGGCCTACACAGACAGACTACAGCAGTTCAGACAGTGGGACTTTAGTTCTGAAGGGTAGGAAGTCAGAAACTAATATGTAGGTAAATCAAAGCTAAAATCTGTAGTACACTGGTATGCCTTTAGTCAGCATGATAGGTAAGAATACAGAATAAAATGGAGTACCTAACATACCAGTACAGTCATAGCAAATGTGTACAAGTGTCAGGTGTGCCCCCCCATCCTACGTAGTAATGTATTAACAGTCATGTGTGCCCCCCCAATCCTGTGTAGAAATGTAGAAATAGTCAGGTGTGCCCCCCATCCTGTATAGAAATGTAGTAACAGTCAATGCCAAATGATCGACGGATACCCTGCAGAAACAGTATGCTACCTGTAGGTGTACAAGACAAAGGTCAGCACTGCAGTACAAACTACCCAGACGCGATCCATACATTCAATACAGACCGGCATACTGGGCATGCTCACACACACACACACACACACACACACACACACACACACACACACACACACACACACACACACACAGAAATGAAGGCAATGTCAGTCAATAACATGCTGAAAGGTCATACTGGGCATTCTCACACACTTAAACACATGAAGGCCATGTCTGCAAACACTAGTAGACCAGACATATCTGGCAGTCGCAGATGTTAGTGCAGACACTCCTCAGTATGCACCACACATGCTTTACACACACAGTGGATAGGAATACAGACATATATCTAAGGACAACACACTATAATAAGCCAAAGGTAGATGTACATAGATGTTTGGAAGAGGGTGACTGTGACAAGGAGCTATCCAGGCCTGTCCCACCCAGCACACAGCCAAAGGGCCACAACCACATGAGGTTCAGATGTCACTCACTGTAGATACTAGCCACTGGTATCTGTCAGCATTACAGACTATGTGGTGCACATGCTAGCTGTGCAACATGACTGTACAGGGAAGTAGTCATCTAGCAGCTGTATACACATATCTGCAAAATATGACTCTGTGTATGCCTGCATGTGGTGTGTCAACCTCTAGATGAATGTGTTATGGCCCATGCACACACACTGCCCACCCCATAGCCCTACTATGACAAGCCTGCTGAGGTCATCCATTGTGAAATACACCTTTGAGAGAGTTGTAGCCCAGTAATCTCCATGGTGCATCCCATAACTGCTGTAGTGTGATAAACTAGTTAGGTAGGAGTTCCAATCCCAGACATGGCAAGTGCGTGTGTCTGTCTGTGTAGAGAGCAATGCTTTTTAGGGTAGTCACACTCCGTAGAACTCAAATGCTCTACTTTGGTAAGGCTGCTGATGTCATTCACATAGAAATACATCTCTGGGAAGGTTGTAGCCCAGTAATCTCCATAGTGTATGCCATAACTGCGTACTGCTGTAGTGTGATAAATTAGTTAGGTAGGAGTTCTAATCCCAGACTTGGCAAGTGTGTGTGTAGAGAGTAATGCATTTTAGGCTAGTACACTACAATTCAAATGCCCTACTTTGGCACTTCCTGTGGATGTCATTCACTGGGAAATACACCTTTAGGGAAGGGGCACTCCAGTAATCTCCATGGTGCATCCTATAACAGCATCATGCTGTAGTGTGATATAGACCTCTGGTAGGGGTTCTATCCCCACACATGGCAGTTGTGGAGGTTTTGTGTGTGTGTGTCTATGTTTGTGTAGGAAGCAATGCATTTTAGGCTAGTCACACTCATTACAATTCAAAAGCCTTACTTTGGCAATCCTGCTGATGTCATTCACTGTGAAATACACCTTTGGGGAAGGAGAACTCCAGTAATCTCCATGGCATGTCCTATAATGTCATAGTACCATAGTGTAATATACTAGCTAGTTAGGAGTTCTAATCCCAGACATGACAGTTGTGTGTGTGTGTGTGTGTGTGTGTGTGTGTGTGTGTGTGTGTCTGTGTTTCTCATTCATATCCTGTGTGGTGGTGGTCATGAGTGTGTAACAACTGGACTCCATGTGGAGTGGGTTTTGCAAACTTCTTATATGGTGGGCCCAGTTTATATAACAATGTCCACCATACAGGGATAACAGATGTAAAATAGCCAAGAAGCTGGGGTGCAAGTCCATACCCCTAAATGTGACATCAATGCCAGCTGAGCAACTTTAGCAACCCGTGTATTACCCAGGGTACACTCTCAACCCATGTCTCATATGCACACACACACACACACACACACACACACACACACACACACACACACACACACACACACACACACACACACACACTTGCCTAGGCAACAGCCGAACAGCCGCTATGTCGGTAGTACCCTGCAAATTGCCCACTGATAGTAACCATCGTGTGATTGCAGTAGGCTACAGAGGGCATGGCACTCTGTCCATCAGTCCAATAGGCATGTACATGCCAACAGTGGACCTCCCCTATGTTCCCCACTGGACACCTGCAACACCTGTAGTACCATCAAATGTGACCCACAAAGGACATAACATGCCTGAAACACAAGCCCTGTATGGACAGATGCCACTGACACCAGGGAAAACCGGTATCATGCTATCAATGTAGGTGCATGGCCAACCTGCTGTCCATGAACAGTTCCCGCCACATGAGGCCAGGACTGGCACATCTGATGAAAACGATCTGTGTACACAACATGGGCCACACACCCCAGGTACAGTTCCACATGTCATTGTACATGCATGTGAGAGGTATGCACATCCCAGATACTGTCCATATAATGGACAAAGGAACACATACATGGCAAGCAATGCACAGAGTTGGCCACACGCAATAATCACCCAGGTGACTGGATGGTGAATACAGTACCCTCCTGTGTGGACAACTCCAGGCACTACACTCCTGAGCCACAATGCAGACCATTGTCATGTGTCCTAATGCCAAGGTGTACCCATCACCTAGCCTTGTATAGCCATCTGGCACCATCAACCACAACACACCCATGAAGCAGTGCCCACATGCATGTCAGTACTGGCACCTGTGTCTGTGTGTGTGATGTATGATGCGTATGAGTACATTCACATGCACTACAACCCTCATTGGCATACTGAAGCACCCTGTCCAATGTCAGACACCTCCACATACCCTTTGCACATATAACCTCCGTATGACCCCCTGTGGTGCATGTGATACCTGCACAGTACTGTGTTGTGGCAATCCCACTAGTGATGAGTTGTATTCCTGGCCCTGCCAAGTGTGGCAATGTGTGTGCATCCCTGTGAGAGTGTGGCTGTGTTGATGCTGACACCTGTTCATGCGGGCAGGCACATGTACTACACCTACCACATAGCTACCATATCCCTGTTGCAGATGTCACTCACCATCACATATACATTTTGAGGGCTTCCCAATATGTAACCTTTGTGGTGCATCCAATAACTGCATGGATATGTGATAGCACTACATAGTCATTGGGGGGTTGATACCCTCTACTGGTAGGTGTGTGATACAAACATGCATATATTTTACTCTCCCACCCCTCCGTGGCTTTTTTGTGCTCCTGTCTGCCTCCCTTACTCCCTCTCTGGTGGATGTGGAAACTTACACCTGCTTTGCTTAGGCAGCAGCATGTGTATTTTAAGTGATGCTCAGGATCAGCTGATGGTCTCTGCCTGAATTGCAGCCCTCCCCTAGCTGACTGCATGTAGAACATCTGTGGTAACATTCCCATAGCCAATTGCATGGAAACACACACCAATATCTAGGAACATCATGTTGGTGTTGGGCCTTTCATTCACTGTGAGCAGGAACTGGAGCTGTTGTTTGGCAAACAGCATCTCAGATGGATTGGGGTTTACCTCTAACAACATTTACTGTGGAAACAGGCCAACACACAGGAGGGGATGTGCCTGACCTGACTACAGACTGTAAGTGCCGCTATACTGCATTTGGAGTAATGTTGGTTTAACAGGGTGTGTGTGGATATGGCTGTCCTACATGTTTACATACCTGCCATGTCAGTGCTATGTTTATGAGGGAACACCCATCTGTAGGGCCATCTGCAGACTGGCCAGTGTGTGGTGCCTTTAGTTTCAGGAGTTACCCACAGAGCACCTATCTGTGAACTGCAGAAGGTAGTGTGAGGATTGCAGTCTGTAGATGGTGACAGCCGTGAGAGTTACTGACTTCATATCCCTCATAGGACATATGGTGCAATAAACCCTGTTACAACAGTAAATGTATGAGGTTATCCCAGCAACATGTCAATATTGGCCCTGTGTATGTGGTGCCAGCCACACCCCTGACAACCTTTGTACGTATGTCATGCAGTAAGGGGTGCATATGTACTGTACACCATAATTACTGACATCATATCTGATAACAAGTCAGTGAGATATCAGACTGTTACACATGTAATGTATAGTATTGGTTATATTTGATGACATAACCTGGACATTCTGTGGTTGTGTGTACAGTACTGAGGTCTGTGTATTTATGGTGATTGTCGGCTGTGTGTGTATTGTTAATATGTACCTTGGCCTGTGTACAGACTGTGTTAGATGTCATTGCTCTTGGTCCTGTTCTATCTGATATTACATGCTGCTCCACTGTATGTTACCCTATCAGCTTACATGTTTGCAGGGCCATACACGCACATGTCCCATACCACAGACAGACAGCAGATCACACTATGTAGCGGCCCAGTATATGTAGAGTGAGTGTGTGTGTGTGGCACATATGAGGTTGGTGTTGAACAGATAGTCCATATACTGTAATAATATGCTAGCATGGCATATGTAGCTGTGGTTGTGTTCACATTGGTTGTGGTGATGGACTTACACACAGGTGTATGTTACTCTGTGCTGTGGCATGCCTGTAGAGCCTGCTATCTATGTGCAGGTACATGTGCATTCTCTCATAGGAAATATAGGCCAGTGTTGAGGAGGACTGCCTGTAGCCTGCACAGTGCTTTGTTACATGCTTAGCAGCTTAGTGTACTTACTCAGTGAGAAGTAATGTCCAGTTACTTGCCAGATGTACTGCTGTACAGATGTACGTCAATATCTAGTGGATGGTATGTGGCCATGGCACCCTCTTACCAGCAGTTATTATGTGGCAGGACAGACAGGGATGTGTGAATGCATAACCTATGGGGACAAATGTATACCAGTAGTTATGTGTTATACCCATCTACATGGCTGTTAACATCCACATTGTCAAGATTGGTCCACATATCTTGCACTAAGAGGTTATGTGTATACCTTTGGACTGTCCAGAGTGTGTCAGACTGTCCACATATATTGGCCATTATCTCAGCTGTAGTCCACTGGAGCATTACGTGCTAGCAGTGGTAATGTACTATGATGTCCTTAGGATGTCTGTCAGTAGCCAATGGCACACGTTATAAGCAGATGTGACCTCCCACACACACCATGTCTGTGAAGACAATCCCTATTACAGTAGTAGTACTCCACAAGTATACCTGCTATACATACCTGACATCCCCTTGCACTACGAAGTTGGGTCTGCAGGGGCTGAGGTAGGGCTACACTCCATGTTCAGTACATATGATGATTATATACATACATATACTTATCCGGATATCTATATAGACATACAGATATACATATCGACATACATAGATGGATATGTACATAGATATACAAATAAACACCCAGATATATACATATACAGAGCAATATATGTCTATACATATACAGATAGAGATACATATGCACATATACATATGGATATCTACATATATTGCGACAGTAGTAGGTATATCAGAATAGATATATATGCACATATAGTTACTGATATCTACATATATACCAACATAACTAGGCATATCTGTACACATAGGATGTGCATACATATATACCTATATCTATATATACATATAAGTATGTCTATCTATACATATATCTATATATACACATATGTATATGGGAGTGCTACAGAATCCTGAAAGCCCAAAGTCCTGAAGACCATCAGGGGTGAGCTGCCTTAAGGTATATGTATGTATATTACCATACAATCCACCTTGGTTAAATGCAGGCCTACTGCCACTTGCCATACAGACTGTTCTGTTTGTCAGTGTGCTTGTGATAGTGTCAGTTGTGCCTTGTTATGTAACAGTTACATCCCATTGTGTCATCTGAGGTCTTTACCCCCTAGGGATTGTCTCCAGAGTGTAGATAGAGGCTGCTGAACTATACACCTGCATTACTTACCGTTGATTGTTTGGTATCCTGTGGGACAGTCTGTCTTTACTATTGTACTGCTTGATGGCCTTGGCCTGGACAGCAACATTTGTTAACTTTTCCAGACTACTGTATTAGTATAACTGTTTCACAGTTGCATTACTCAGTTTATATGGATGTCCGTGTCTAAACAGCTATATGACATGGCATATACAACTGTAATAGTACACAAATAAAGCTTTCCCATTTATGCACACCTGTGAATGCTGTTATATCCTTTGATATCTCCGTGGGTATTTGCTGCAGGAAATGAATGTCATTTCCATGGGTGGCTCATATAGTCTCCAGTTGGTAAGGTGGTAAATGTAGGAATAGTGGCTGTTCCATATTGTGTGCATGTACTACATATGTAACTTACTGTACATATCTCTGTGTGTGTATGTGTAGTGACATATATACATACATATATATATATAGATATATATATATATATATATATATATATATATATATATATATATATATATATATATATATATATATATATATATATATATATATGGTTCTACCTGACTTCGTCGACAGCGCAGAAGACCGACATCGGAATTCCGAGCTCCAGAAGATCGAAAGTGAAGAAGACCGACGCGAATCGCGAGTGGCAGAACATCGACAATGCAGAAGACCGACACGACGGATGACAACACCAACGCCGAGGATGCCGACATGGGGAAAGGCTGTGTGAGTATGCGGTAGTGACGGACGTTAGGGTGCGAGGCAGGTAAGTGGAGATTGACGGTCTGTGGGGATAGGGGTGGGTTAAGTGAGTTAGGGTTAGGAGGCGATAGGGGTGGGTTAAGTGAGTTAGGGTTAGAGGCGATAGGGGTGGGTTAAGTGAGTTAGGGTTAGAGGCGATAGGGGTGGGTTAAGTGAGTTAGGGTTAGGGAGGCGATAGGGGCGGTTAAGTGAGTTAGGGTTAGGGAGGCGGGTAGGTAAGTGTGCGATAGTGACGGACCTTAGGGTTAGGGTAAGGTTTAGTGTGGGCTTGTAAGGATTTTGGTGTGCTTGTGTTGTGTGTGTGGTTTGTGGAATGGGGATGTGTTTTGTTTTTAATTGTTATTGTGGTGTGTGCAGTGTATGGGGTTTCGTGTTTGTGTACCGTCGGTTATTTCGTTGTCGGTTATGTGTGGTTTCGTGTTTATGGACTGTCGAATATGTGGTGTCGGTGATGTGGTTGTCGGTGTTGTGTGGTTTCGACTATGTCAGGTAGAACCATATATATATATAGATATGTATATATACATATTTGTATCTGCATATATTTGTCTGTGTATATGTATCCTAGGGATGCCCATGTCGTGTCAGGTCCTGGTTATGGGATCTGCAACACTTGGTAGTGATTTGCAGGGTGGACATGTTTGGCTGTGGGGGGGTATATACCTATTCGTACAAAACTTATATTGTTTGGGGCCTCTCAACCCCATTAACGGTGCATGTGGAAATATATGTTTTAGTTATTTTCCCATTGTTATCTACAGATGTATGTCCATATATACCTATATAGATATATATATCTGCTTACATATATATAACTATGTCCGTATATACCTACAGAGATATATATCTGCTTACATATATGTAACTTGCTGTGTATATTTAGACATACAGGTGTAGACATATATATCTATAGATGTAGGCATTTGCATTTATATATATTCATATATATTTCTATATATGTATATATTTCTATATCTATATATATATTTTTTTATATGTATACATATATAGATATGTTGTATCTGTTCAGATATTAATATATTTACATACACACATACATCTAAATGTTGGAATACATTCTCTGTACTGCTGAATGACTTGGCTGGATGATATGTTTTTGAAAACATCAGAGTTATGTATATCTGGCATGGCTTAGTGGTAAATCACTTTTGGCTATGGACTGCAGGGTCCTTGGTTCGAGCCTTGCAGAGGCTGTTTATTTCGTTGCTGGGCAGAACACAGGCCATTGGATACAGAGTGATTAAGGCACTTTAAAGCATTTGTAAGCAGGTTTGCATGGAGGTAAGCACTGCTAACTTCCGGTTACAGTTTCTTATACTCAGCTTCTAAATTGCTTAACCTGTGTAGGCATAGCTTACCCCCACACAAACAGGCTTAAACCCACTTACTGCTGCTTAGAAGTGCTTACTCCCGCTTACCCCTGGGCTAATTTCTTTAAAAGAAAAGAAAAAGGGGTTGATAGGAAAGTGGTGAAAAAATGGGGCACAAAGAGGGAAAGACAGTAGGGAAAATAGCCAGGGATGTGCAGGAAGGGTGTAGGGAAGGTCCATAGCTGGCAATTTCCCCTACAGCAACAGATGTGCATATACACTGAATATGGAGGTAGATTTGGACACTCAAACCCCTGGGATGGGGTGAGGACAGCAAAAATAAGTTGTGATGCCAATTAGACTGGATTACATGTGCCCACTGGACATGTGTGCGAAATGGACAGCTATGTATGGGGTGAGATTTTTTTGTGGGAACAGATTGCCCTTTTTTTTTCAGGTGAGAGTGGGATGTTGGGGAGAGGTAGTAGGTATATTTGGGGAGGTAGGTTGGGTAGGTTAACAGACAAGACAAACAAGACGCATACAGGGGTGGTATATGACACATGTGGGGGGTAAATACCTTGATGGGGAGGGGTGTTGGGAAATCGGAAGCCCACAAGCCTCTTAGTGGAAACAGTGGGACTGAGGTCCCCACCCATGGGCAGTCACCACTACACCTTCACAGCCCCGAAGGCGGCTGTGCTGGGGGCTGAGTCGCAGAGCCAGGATTACTCTCTAATCACAACATGTGGCCCTCAAGCTGGTGTAGAAGATCACCAAACTGCTGGTTGATCTCTCTACACACCACGACCCCAACCTGGTGACAGGTGATAGGTGCCTGTCAGTGCCCACTCCCGGGGGTGTGAGCCCCATCCCTGAGGCAGTTCCACCCAAAGGTGGTGAAGGACCAATGGACAGGGAGGTCCCAGGTTGGGCCCCAGACATGCTGGTACCCAGTGCCACGGCCAGCTGAGTTGGGACAGGTGGGTCCGCTGGGACCAGCCTTCCCAAGCATGCTATAGTGTTTAGATTTCATCATCATATGTGGGTTAGGTATAACAGCATGCATAGACAGTCCTATTAACCCAGACACCAGATACGGAACAGTTGTATAGCAAACAGAACACATGCATATATAAGGACCACAGTGGTAATAAGAACAGCATGCAGGTACATTGATGGCACCATGACAGCAATGTTGGAATAATTCAATATAGCACATGCATGGGAACCATTAAAATATTTATCAAACAATTGAACATTATCAGAACATAGGTGTCATTACATACCAGTTGGGGTGGGTATGTTGATTATTGTTGGAAATATGGTGGGGAGGGGAGAAAGATGTCATTTAACAACTAGTATATTCCTGTAGTCCACATTGCTTTCCTAGTCAGTGCTGTTATCTGTACCTTACAAGTCTTACTACACTACCCTATAGCCTTAGTTTGGGCAGTGGTATGGCTGTTGCCATCGTTACACATGAACCGGTTTTACCTGCAGTATACACCTCTTACCTGGTATACCTGTGGAGGGAATGTTTGTTAACACTAACTAACTGTTCCTACACATACTCCCAGATACCGGGTTGAAGTTGTGCACATAGCTATCCAACTCTTTCTGCACAGACTCTGGCCATGTGTTGACCACATGCTGGTGTGCCGGGACATATCTAGAATATTGCCCTCTTCCACCTTTAGTGACCTGACACACACATATACATGCTTTCCTACACAGTTATATTATGTAGCATAGTGTGGGTGACAGTGACCAGTGATACTTTATTATTCAGTGAAACTGCAACACTCACAATTCCCTACAATACCAGAGTGAACAGTACTAGTACAAGTTATAATGGTCTGTATTTCTCAACACAGTGTTCATATCTGACATACCTATGGGAGCAATGTTTGTTAGCACTACCTGACTGTTGCCACACAAAGTTCCGGATTACATATTAGTATTATGCACACACATCTCACTCTGTTACTCTACACACTCTGGTCACAGCTTGACAACATGAGAGTGTAGATAGAACATACTTGAAATATTACTCTCCTAACAGTTTCGGGGGTTGCTACAGTGACAAGTGTGTTCTCACAGATGTTTGACAATCACTTGTATTCCCTGTTTGCTGGCTAAACATCTAGGATCATCCCACAGACTTACTAGGGGGACAGGGAGACAGGCAGCAGATATGGGTTCATATACTGGACATTCTGGCCTCATCTGTACAGTTGTGGGATATGATTATGTATGCAGCCTAATTCCACTCCCAGGATTCAGACCATGGCTGTGTCTGCTACAACTTAAACACTGTCCATCACAGTTGTGTTTGCTATATAGATATTGCTGTATATCTCCTATCTGCTTTCTGTCTTATTAATACCCCATGCGTTTGCATTCTGACCTTGTATTACAACACTCTTATACAGATTTCCTAGACAGTTATATGTTGTAGGACAGTGTGGGCGACAGTGATGTGTAATACCTCATTATTCAGAGCCACTGCATCAGTCACAATGCCATACAATACCACTGTGAACAGTACCAGTACTGGGTATCATTCTTGTATTTCTGGTCACAGTGTTGGTATCTGACAGACCTGTGGGAGGAATGCTTATTAGCACTACCTGAATGTTCCCACACACAGTACCACATTACTATTATGCACATACATCTCACTCTGTTATTGTACACACTCTGTCCACAGCTTGACAAGTTGGGGTGTAGATGGGACATACATAGCATCTTATTCACATAAGGTATTGGGGAGTTGCTTTGTTCTCATAGATGTTTGTCAGTCAGTTGTATTTCCTGTTTGCTGCCTATACATCTGGGATCATTCCACTGATTTCCCAGGGGGACAGGTTGATAGGCAACAGATATGGGCCACTTTACTGGACATTCTGGACATAGCTGTACAGTTGTGGGGAATTATTCTGTATGCAGACTACTACCACTGGCAGGATTCGAACCGTGGCTGTGTGTGCTAAAAAAACAACAGTTTACACCTCAGTTGCATGTGTTATTCGCTTTTTGTTGTCTGCCTTTTCCCTGTTTACTGTCTATGTGTCTCTCAGTTGTACTAAATGGCTTCTGGGGATTACACCTGTCATATACAGACATTCCTACACATTCAATTTATGCTGCACGGTGTGGGTAACAGTGCTTAATACGACAGTACTATTACATGATTGCAAATCTACATTACCATATATCATACCTCTCAACCGTACCAAATTCCTCGACATTTACCGGTTTTGAGGTCCAAATAATGGGGTGCCATGAATTCCTTAGTGGCCCCCTTTATTCCCAAATTTCCTGGCTTTTTTTTTTTTTTTTTTTTTTAATTATTTTAAATTATTTTTTTTTCTGCTGACATCATCACGTGCAGAGGTGTACGCAATGATGTCAACATCGTGAGTAGCTTGCCAGCCTGCTGATGGCTTGCTGCTTGACTGATTCACTTTATGGGCGCAGTAAATAATGTCTGTTTCCCCAGCTCCAGCTTTTTAGGTAATGTGCTGCATTTTAACATTCTTGTACTGCTGCATTTATTAATAAACCAGAACATTCTTGTGCTGCTGCAAACTAGACTGGAGAGACTGTACTTTGTAAATATCGTGTAGCTAGCTGCATTTTTACTACTATTTAACTTTATACACTATGGTTGTGCTGCTGCATTTATTAGAACAGGTCCATTATTCGAGTGTTCGTTCTTGTGGCTGTGCTTGCTGCTGGCAAATTAAAGGCTGTACTTTGTAAATAACATGTTTATAGATTAAACTATTATGCTGTGATGGTCCTTTATTTTTCATTTGGGCTGTGATCTTGCCATACTTACTTAAGGTAAACTCTGTTGTATTTAGAAGTGAGCCAGTCTCACATAACACTACTGTTGTATTTAGAAGCACACAAGTCTTGCTCATATAGTTCCAGAGTAGAAACAGCAGTATTCATTGAGCACGGAATTGTACTGTAATTATGTTTTGATCCAATTGCAGCATTATTCGTTGGGCGCGGAATTGTACTGTTTATGTGCATTTGATCCAGTTAAGGCGTGTGTAAACTGTTATGCTGATGGATGGTCCATCCGTTATTTTTCATTTGGGCTGTGATCTTGCCATACTTACTTAAGGTAAACTCTCTGTTGTATTTAGAAGCGAGCCAGTCTCGCATAACACTACTGTTGTATTTAGAAGCACATAAGTCTCACTCATATATTCCAGAGTAGAAACAGCGGTATTCATTGGGCACAGAATTGTACTGTTATTATGTTTTGATCCAATTACAACATTATTCGTTGTGCGCAGAATTGTACTGTTTATGTGCATTTGATCCAGTTAAGGCGTGTGTAAACTGTTATGGTGATGGATGGTCCATCCGTTATTTTTCATTTGGGCTGTGATCTTGCCATACTTAAGGTAAACTCTGTTGTATTTAGAAGCGAGCCAGTCTCACATAACACTACTGTTGTATTTAGAAGCACACAAGTCTTGCTCATATAGTTCCAGAGTAGAAACAGCAGTATTCATTGAGCACAGAATTGTACTGTAATTATGTTTTGATCCAATTGCAGCATTATTCATTGGGCGTGGAATTGTACTGTTTATGTGCATTTGATCCAGTTAAGGCATGTGCAAGCTATTATGCTGATAGTCTGTTATTTTTCATTTGGACTGTGATCTTGCCTCACTTACTTAAGGTAAACTCTCTGTTGTATTTAGAAGCGAGCCAGTCTCACATAACACTACTGGTGTATTTAGAAGCACACAAGTCTTGCTCATACAGTTCCAGAGTAGAATCTTGCAGAACACTTCCTGTCATGTGAAAATCAAGAACATCACAGAAGACAGTTAACAGATTTGTTATAAAATAGTATGCATTGTCTATCTTGAGGACTAAAGAACATAACAGTAGTAATGTGGTGCAAAGGTCATCAGTTCAACTAATCTGCAAATATTAAATGGTGTCATTAGTTGATTGCTGTGCTTTGCAGCAGGAATATTTTTTCCTCTGAGATGGAGCAGAGCTGGTTATTAGGTTCAAAGGCATTGAGAGTGCAGCCCCCTGCTTGGAGATATTGGGTGAGGGCTTTTTTCTACTTTTCTGAGTGCCATCCCAGGTTGTTTTCATCTGAAGCACCATTTGCATTAGTGTGCATCAGTTACATTGTTTCCATAAACCTCTTCTTAATCTATTCCTTTCACCCCTCCTGTTTTTGCAAAACAATTCACATCATCTTATGTGGTTTCATAAAGAATTTATGAACACAAATCAAGACCTTCCAGACTGTAACTTAAGGTAAACTCTCATAATGTTTTCAGCCTGTCTGTAGAACATAACTTGACCAAAGCTCTCAATTTCTTTATCACATTTTGCATATTTTCGACTATACTTATTGATATTTCATATATGGAGCCCACAATTTCCAGCTTGCTCCTTATAAGGTGTCTATGGTAGAATTGCTTCAGGTCTCTTTGATACGACCTCTCCCCATTAGAAAACTGCCCATGAGTTGTTTGCTTGCTAAAATCTTCTCATTGTGTAGACAGAGGCATATCCTGTCAAGAGGACAGAGTGTAACAGGAGAGTGACAGCAACAAGGCATAGTCTATGACAAGATCTACTGGTTGGCATTCAAAAAAATGAAAGAGGTAATGCACAACGCTGTTTTTAGACTATTGAATTTGAAGTTATACAGTGCATAAACTAGTTAAATATGCATTCTTAAAAGCAGTGGAAAAAGTGTGTGTGGCTGAGGCCATATTTTGGTTCTCTGTTCTTCAGTTTGCGTTTGAAAGCTGATATCCCACAATTCCATCGGAGTGGGTGGGGTTATATAATTATGTATGCAAATGTTATGTTAATCAGCATACAGATTTGTACCTATTTTCATGGGTCTTTGTCCAGATTTTTGATGTTTCCAGTTTGAGAGGTATGTATATGATACCAGAACATACACATGCAGTCCAGCAGTTAGACCTGTTTTGTCAGGCTATTACACTTTTATTGACATACAAACAATATGAGACTCTTCCTGCCATATTCTCTAGTCTATGCAGTACTTGCCTTGAACAATACAGGTTTTATACAGGCAATTAATTTACTACTACTTTTAATTTTATTTCCTATGACAGTAAATGCATGAGTATTCCTGACCTGCCTCACGTCACAACCTCGCCAGGCGACTGATGTGGGCATCCTGGTTCGCAGCCCACTCCATTGCAGCTGTGGGGGACATAAGAAGAATATTTAGCCATACCTATCCATGATATACCTGAGCTGGCAATTATTACAGACATACTGGGGTGATACTTATACATGACTGGAACATCCCCCTGCTGCTCTAGCCTCTTAGAGCCACTCCTCCAAGAGGTCCCCCTTATGCTGCTTCAGGTCGGCATAGTGGTGTCTGACCTGCTCACCAGTTCAGGGTATGCCAGTGACACTGGTGAGGTCACAAGCAGAACGGTCCCAGGTCTCTGCCTTATACTGGGAGCCCTAGTGATGGCCCTGCAGCAGTCTCTGATCATGGTCTTTGACAAGGAGTCCTGCCGTGACCTTGGAATCCTGGATGAACCAGCACTGCGCCTGAAAGCTTACACCTGCTCCCCTTACTGTCATAGTGCCTGCAAGGGGAAGCTGCAACCAGTTATGAGATGTATTCCCGCCTCTTGGGTTTAAGTAGGGCCAATTTCCCTCACTTTTCTGTGATTGGCCTGTTTTGAAAAAGCTAAGCTATTGGCAAACCTGCTTACTTAAGGTTGGCATTGTTTAAAGGAGCATGCCACTGGGCACAATGAGTTAGCTGGCCTACACATTACTTACACCTCCTAAGCTGGCCTGTGCAATGCTTAGTGTTGCTTACATTAGACTTTGCATTATAATTCCTTTTTGGCATTGAATTATTATTCATTACACCTTATATGTATGCCTGGTATCCATGATTAATGTGTATGTACACTCTATGGGGTCCTTGTGTTTTATTGGGGACTTCAACACTCTGTTGTAATTACACCTCACTTCTGGGCTTACTGCTGTACTCAAGTTTACAAATTTATGTTATGTAGTGGGTTATAGAACATATGACTGTATACTGATTCCTTTCACAGGTTCAGTTTTGTTTTTACTATGGTGAGGACTTGTTTGCTGATACCTCATTCTTCTGTACGTCTGTGATGGCTTGGCGGTTAACTACTGTGACTATGGTGTCTAGGGTCCTGGGTTCGAGACCTGCATGGCTGTTTATTTTGTTGATGGGCAGAACAAGGGCCATTGGATACTGAGTGATTAAGGCACTTTGCAGCATTTGTAAGTGGGTTTGCATGGGTTTGCGCGATGGTAAGCACTGCTAACCTGCCGTTACATCTGCCTACAGAGAGTTAGCTTCTGAATTGCTTAATGAGTGTAGGCATTGCTTACCACAGCACAGACGGGGTTAAACTCACTTACTACTGCTTAAATATGCTTACTACTGCTTATTGGTGCTTAAACCTGCTTACTAGTGCTTTATTCATTATGACACTGACACCTCACATGCATTTACTGCAGTACTCCAGTTCATAAAATTATGTTATTTAGTGGGTTTTGCAACATAAATATTGATCATAATGTGCTTTGCCATGGAAAATGGAATATGCTGCAGTGGGACTTGAACCCGGAATGCCTGCTCATAAGGCGAATGGTCTGCCCACTACACTATTGCTATGCTGCATCATTTGCATATCTCTTCCTTGTTATCCCCTTCAGCCATTTAAGCTGCATTAACTGTAGCTAAGTGATGGGCACACCTGCACACCTACGGTTAGATTTAATTGGATTTTTTATAAAAAAAAAATTAAGGGTTTGTTCATTTAATTTATGTATACTGTTGCTGTTGTACACAAGAGGGACTGTTGGTGGGGATATGCGGAAACCTATGAGCGGTCTCACTCATTTCTGACCCCTTTCTGCTGTTTTTCATTGCGGGGGAGTGTATATTCTGAGAGCTCTGCTCTAAGGCACGCCCCCTGCACTTTTACATGCACCAGGTAAGACTAGGAGCTCAGGCAGTGTACCTCATTACTATGCATGGCACGCTGCCGTCTTGCTCATAAACGGCTGCCTCCGTGCAGGACTAATTTAGGAGGAGGAATAGTAAATCCAGCGGAATGTATCTTCCTACATTGCTTCATAAAATTCATTTAATGAAAATAAGAGAGTTGTGACACTGCTTTGAACCTGTAATATTATTGTTATGATTTCATTACATATATAGTCTGAATGCATTTCTAAACCTAAATTTTTACGAAAGTTAATAATACACATTTTATGCAGATTTATCATTAGCATCTATCAAAAGATGGTGGTGGGACTTTGAAGGAGGCAAGTTACTTGAGGTTCAAGGCAACTGTAAGTTAAATGCATACTAGTTATTTTGTAATCAGCCATTATATATGTGATATGTGTGTGTGTGTGTGTGTGTGTGTGCGCGCGCATGTGTGTGTGTGTGTGTGGCTGTGTATGTTATGAAATTTATTCATTAAATCTGCAAATCACCACAAACTGCCAACGGGTCAAAGAAGTAACTAAAAAAACAATTGCCAAGACCCTGGAAGAAAACACAATGAAGCTTAAGGACAGGACGACTTAGTCAAGCCTTGTAGTAATTGATTTTAACAGTGTAGTCCACAGAAATTCACAGGATAAAAACGCCAAGGAACAAAACTTTTCAGCCATTTAAATAGTTTAATCCAAGCATTCGCTTCACAGAAAAAACACTGAAATCACACTAATGCTCCATATGCAAGTACGCTGCTTTCAAAACTTCCTCAGATGTGGGCTGGTAACTACATCAGTGCATATATATATATATATATATATATATATATATATATATATACATCAATTAGCATTTAAAACCACCAATCTCATGCTGCATAGTAAATGAGGCATAATTGAATATTATGTCATGAAACATTTAAAACACAATCTAAATGCCTTATTTCTAGCATAAAAAGTACTGTTGACCTAATTATACTAATGTGGACAATCAAATATCATTCATTAAATCTGCTTACTCTACTTTTCTGATTAACATCTGCATTTCAGAAATTTAAGAAATTCCTTAAAACTGAGTACATTTACTTCTAATTTAATATGCAGTAAAATATATATATTTTTAAAAAGACCAGCTCCAGTATCCTGTATCCATGTATTACTGTTTCTAAGAAAGCTACAGCATCTCTTTATTCCCATAAGAAAACCATTTAGAAACTCAAAGTAACCCTTACCAGCAAAATAATAAAAATCTTTGTTCATAGGTTTATAGGTTCATAAGAGGTTGCTAAGCCAACTGCCATAGAGCCCTATCAAACCTAGCTATATTTAGCCCTAGTTACTCCAATTGTCAATAGTTAATTGAGTGAAGTTTGGACAGGTATGAGTCTATGGTAATTAATACTGACTGCCTATGTCCATGAGGGACATGGGCAGTGCCCCAGGAGTAAATTTATGGTCACCCATCCATTGATCTAGGTTGCATTTGAAGAGGGTCAGGGAAAGCCTCTGCTTCACGTGAATGGGAAGCTTGTTCCAAAAAAGGGATAGTCTCTGGGCAATGTATCATCTCTCCAGCATGATTTGTTCATGTCACAGGCTAGGTTATGATCCCAGGAGCGAGTGACCCTCGTGCAGTTTGATTTACAAATGTGTAGCATTTCCATCAGGGTTGGGTCAGAGACTGCCCTGTAAGCCAGGCACAGATAATGTTTTAGTAGCCTGTAGGAGACAGAATAAACTGACAGGGCTTTCAGTCTTTCTTGGTGAAAAACCTCTATGGTCTCCCCAGCTGTTGCAGGTGTCTGGTGAGATGCATGCAAAAGGGAGCATTGCACTCAATTATTGGTCTGATGAAGGTCAAATATAATTGAATTATAACATCCTTAGAGTTAGCTGTGATGTCTTTACTAATAAGATGTACCAAATAGAAATATTTCCTTACCACTGTAGATATGTGGTGGTCGAAGTTCAGATTGCTATCAATCTGAGTACCCAGATCACATAATGTAATTAGTAGGGATGTTAGCTTTCCCAAATGGAATAATAATGCATTTTTTTTGCATATAGCTTCAGTCTGTGCCTTTGACACCATCCGTTTGTATGTGCTTACCCTTTCTGCAGTATTCTAGCATTGTTGGGAGACTCATTGATTGCACACAATTTGCAATCATCAGCGAACTCATGTCAGCCATAGGCCTCCGTCCATGTTTGCCTGGACTTCTGAGAAATAAATTGTAAACAGTAAAGGCCCAACAAGAATGATGTGGTATACCACTGGTGACTCATCTTTCGTTAGAAGTTAAGTCACCTACTTTGACAGTATATGACCTGTTGGTGAACCAGTTGGATACCCTGATGTAGGGGTTAATTCCTAATAGGACTAGTTTGTCAATAATACCTGAGTGGGGGGTTGTGTCAAATGCCTTGGCTAGATCAAGATAGGTGGTATGCTCTGTGTTTCCCTTATCCAGGGCCTTGGTGACTTTCTCAAAGAAATCAACCAGGTTTAAAAAACATGATTTGTGACTATGAACTGGGTTGGGTCCAGAGTTTGGAAATTACCTATGTCCTTGTTGATAAGTCTACAAGGATTCTTTCCATGGTCTTAGATGAGACTAGTCAAGCTTACGGGTATCTAATTCCCAGGGTTAGTTGATCATCCTCCTTTGTGCAGAGAGATTACTGTTGCTGTCCTCCATTCTACCCGAACATAGGCAGTCCTCGGTCTATGATTAAACAGGGATTCAAGTGGGTCTGCTAGGTCATGTTTTATATTGTTCTAAAGGCAACCTTGGATGTGTCTGGTCCCACTGATGCCGTATTTTTGGTCTTGGAGAGTGCAGAGATGATATGCTCTCTTAAAATAATAGGCTGAGGAATTGTGGCAAGCATACATTGGGGGATGACCGATGGGGACAGGGGGTTGAAGTCTTCTCCAAATCTGTCAAGCTAGCAGGTTGGCTATTACCTCCAGTTAGGTATGGGTGGTGCCATCAACAACTAGTTCAGCCCATAGCTGGGTATTCCCTTTTAGATTTCAGATGTAGTTAAAGAATGCCTTGTGATTATCCTTAGCTAAGGAGGCTATTTTTGCTTCATAATTAGTTTTGGAGGACTTGAAATGATCACTAATTTATTTGTTTAGGCTAAAGAGGGTTTTTTTTCCTTTGCGGCACAAGTCAGTAATATTTCTGATATGTTAACTGATTTAAGAGCTTTTGCTCGTAAAATAGCACTGAAATTGTTGTTTAAAAAGGACTCAACTAGTAATATAAACTCTAATGCTCAGTCTGAATTTGAATGTTTTAAAAGGAAAAGTTCGTATACACCTGTATTTCATCCGTGTATAGATTCCTTTATTAAAATATGTGAAAATGATTTATACAAACATTATATGTCGTACAATAAGGGTTTACTTTCTTTGTTTCATAACCTGACAAGAGATGAATGGACATCATTGAATGCTTTAACAAGTAACTCGAAAATCACTATTAGACCAGTAGATAAGGGTGGGGGACTGGTTTTGTTAAACACTAGGGATTATTATAAATATATGGAGCTCCTTTTAATGGACCACAATACTTATAAACTGATAGATGAGAAAACTGTTCAAAGGTTGATTTTTCAGGTACATCAAGATCTTTATGAACTTTTGTTATGTAGACAAATTAGCTATGATTTCTACCTATTCTTATTAATTGAACATCCGACTCTACCCTACTTGAAAGGTCTCCCAAAAATGCATAAGGGGATAACACCACCTCCCCTTCGTCCCATTGTTGTGGGACATAATTGGGTAACGGAAAATGCTTCTATTTTTTTAGAAAAAAAAGCTAAAACCATTAGTATCTGTTATTCCCACCATCCTAAGAGATTCATATCAATTAATAGATAACATCAGAAATTTGAATTTTACTGTATCAGAGGCACATCTTTTAGTTACACTAGATGTAAAGAGTCTGTTTACTGCAATTCCTAACTCCTATGGAATGGAGGCTATTAGGTCTTTATTAAGCAAGAGTAGAAAGTATTCTAGTAATGAACAATCTTTACTAAATACTCTATTAGAAATAGTACTAACAAATAATGTCATGACATTCAATGAGCTTTTCTATATACAACAGTGGGGGGTAGCCATGGGCACCCCCTGCGCTAACACATATGCCAACCTTGTTGTATATAGTTGGGAAACTACATGCTTATTTTCACACCCCTGTTATAAAAAGATACTTCTATATTATAGATTTGTAGATGATATACTTTTGCTATGGGATGGAACTTTACATGAACTACAAAGCTTTATATTTGACCTAGGGAAAACAACAGACTTCTTAAGATTCTCAATTGAACATTCAACCTCTGACATTAATTTTCTTGATCTTAAAATTCAAAAGGATGGACAAGGGGGACTCAAAACATCGTTATACAGGAAAGAATGTTGGAAAAATTCCTTATTGCAGAACGATAGCATGCATCCAAGATTTATTTTTAAAAATATAGTTAAGGGACAATATACTAGGATAGACAGATTATGCCAAGGAATAGATGAAAGAAATAGTGAATTTAATAAATTAGAACAATTCTTCCGAGAAAGAGGATATAACTCGGATATGGTAACCAAGATAAAAGATTAATTTATGCAAGAAAGTATCTCTTATAGGAATTATGGATATTCTAATTCCTCTGGTTCTTCTAAATCTTTGAATTTTTCTAATAGATGTAATAGTAACCCTTCACAAATGGACTCATGTTATGTCAGGTGTATAATCAATTATACTAGTGACAATAAATATCTAACTGACATTATTATAAAAAACTGGTCCATTTTAGTTACGAACAATGACATCAAACAATTGATAGGTGGGAGACCCACCTTCACATATAAAAATTCAAAGAATTTAAAAAGGATACTATGTAATGAAAGAAGACCTAATTCAATTTCTAAAAAAACTTTAAATAATAATATTAACATTGGTACTCACCCTTGTGGAAAGTGCAGCTCTTGTGAATGGATATCAAAAGAGAAAAGTTTCTTTTACCCTGAGCTATTATTTAACTTTGAATTTAGATGTATTGCAAACTGTGAAGACAGTAATGTTATCTACTTGGCAACTTGTGAGTCATGTCCTGCATTCTATATAGGCATGACCACAAGACGATTTAGAGACAGAATACAAGAACATATATATGCCATTAAGAAAACTGACCACAGGAATGCTTTATCCAAACACATTGTAGATTTTCCTGAACATAAATTCTTTTTCAGAGTTCTACAAAAAAGAGAACTGAACATTAGGAAGGGTGACAATTTTAATGACTTAGAGAACTTAGAGCTAGACTGGATATTTAAATTCAGGGCACAAAATTATCCAGGACTGAATACCTATGTGAGCATTAGATCATTCTTAAAGAAACGTAAATATTAACATCTATTTGCATTTAGAGTTGATAGTTAGGGCCACATACTTTCTTGCACATATAGCTATGTAAAAAAAAATTTTTCTCTAAATATACTTATATTCATATGTATTTTATTTATTCATATATTTAAACAATGGTTAATATGTCTGATTTGTTCTTGTAATATCTCTAATATCTCAAACAGATTCTAGAAATATATAGTTCATTAGATCACACAAAATAGTTACCTATACAGGTTGTTCCTATGTGATTTTTAATATACCACTAATGTTTTGACAAAAGTTTTGAATCCTGATGATAGGATTGTATGCAAGCATTAAAAAATTGTTCATGCATCCCCCACCATAAATGAATTTTGTCTACAGACATATGAAATTTATGGTTGGTAACATCTATAAAAATTATATATGTATATATAAAAATTTTGTTTTGATTTTTGGGATACTAATAATATATATACTAGTGTATTTATATACAAATATGGAAAATGTTATAATTATTAGCCTAATACAGCTCATATCTAAATGAAATTAAATGCAGGCTTTACATTATCTTGCATATTGGTATATATTTATATACATTGTCAGTAGTAAGCTCTATGTATCGACATATTGTATTTTTGAACTGTACATCTAATGCTGTTTATTTAAGTAACTCTGTCATTAGAATTTTAAAAGCTGACATTATTTTTATAATGTTTTTATAAGTCTCATAATTTCAGACATTTTACAGCCTTCATATATGTCAGTACACAATGTTTTATATACTTGGTTAAATCTGGAAGACTGTTTTGTGCTGTGCTATTAATAGTTTTTATGGTTTTCTGTTATTAGTGCATTATTTAGAGTTGATGACTTTAAAAGAAAAGCAGTATTAAGTACTCTTTAAGCTATACCTAAGTGGGCTAATTAATTGAATAAGCAACAACTGAATTAAATTGGATAATTACATATAATTAAATTAGTGTTTTTATATATAATGAGTGATTTTATATTATGTTTATTGAATCTGAAGAAGCGTGCCTTTGTGGATGCACGCGAAAGCCCTTATTCTCTTGTTCGAATAAAGAATTGCTTTTACGTGGTGGTTGATTTCCAGTTTCTACTACATCATTCTTTCCATGGTCTTAGATGAGACTAGTCAAGCTTACGGGTATCTAATTCCCAGGGTTAGTTGATCATCCTCCTTTGTGCAGAGAGATTACTGTTGCTGTCCTCCATTCTACCCGAACATAGGCAGTCCTCGGTCTATGATTAAACAGGGATTCAAGTGGGTCTGCTAGGTCATGTTTTATATTGTTCTAAAGGCAACCTTGGATGTGTCTGGTCCCACTGATGCTGTATTTTTGGTCTTGGAGAGTGCAGAGATGATATGCTCTCTTAAAATAATAGGCTGAGGAATTGTGGCAAGCATACATTGGGGGATGACCGATGGGGACAGGGGGTTGAAGTCTTCTCCAAATCTGTCAAGCTAGCAGGTTGGCTATTACCTCCAGTTAGGTATGGGTGGTGCCATCAACAACTAGTTCAGCCCATAGCTGGGTATTCCCTTTTAGATTTCAGATGTAGTTAAAGAATGCCTTGTGATTATCCTTAGCTAAGGAGGCTATTTTTGCTTCATAATTAGTTTTGGAGGACTTGAAATGATCACTAATTTATTTGTTTAGGCTAAAGAGGGTTTTTTTTTCCTTTGCAGAACCAGTCCCCTCTTGTGTTTGGACATTAGTTTCTTTCTTTTTGTTGTATTATAGTATGTTTATACTAGCGGCCCACTGAGGTGGCTTGTTTATCTGGCAAGATCTGCTTTTAATCTGGTCAGGTACAGCTGATTCTATACAACTGCTTAAATGGTTATACAGGGTGTTGGTGTACATCTATGCATAGGAAACCATGTTATCTGTGTTCGAGGGGGCTTTCAAACTTCTTATACCATCACTTAGTAGGAGGCAATTTGTTTTGGAAAACTTCTTAAGCATTTTTGGGCTTCATGGGGTATCTAGTCTTATAATTACTTGGAAAGAGACTGATTTATGGTCCAATTTTACCAGGGAGGACATCACATGGGGGGGGGGTGCAGTGCTCTCCCATGTTAGTGAGTACTATGTCTAGGACATTTGAGTCCCTTGTGGGTGTGCTGCCTAGCTGCTGTAGAGCATTTGTGTTGGCATAATGGTAAAGGTGTTTACCTTGCAGATACAAAGTTCAGAGTTTAATTCTCACATGAGATAATTGGCTAGGCTTAAAATGGTTCCCAAAGGCATTTAACCTAGTACTAGACTATGACAAAGTCCAAAAACCTCTGAGCCAGCATGTTTGTGGTCATATATGTTACCCAGTCAATGGTAGAACAATTAAAATCTCACATGAGTAAGCTGTTGGGCTGTATGACAAGTGACTGCAGTAAGTCCAGGCATGCTTTTCCTAGTTCATGGTGAGCGACCTATAGCTGGCTATAATGTGGTAGTTGATTTTGTCTATGGTTAATTGGACATGGAGTAGCTTAAGACAGTCATACCATTTGACCAGTCTCAAGGTGTACTTATCCTTAATGAAGATGGATACACCTCCTCCTTTGGTTTTTTTTTTGTTTTTTTCATGTTCAGATTGTGGTCTGAATGTATGGAAGGTGTTGTAGCCCTGCATTGCTAGAGTGCTTTCTGTGGCTTTGAACCATGTCTCGGTGACTATACAGACATCAATATCTTCCAGGGTGAGGAGTGCTTCCAGGGAGCGCAATTTCTTGTTTAGACTCCTAGCATTAAGCTGCAGTACCTTGAGTTTATCTAGAGAGGGTTTTATTAAGTTGGGAGGTTGGTTATTTTGATACTGCCTAAAAAAATGCAATAGGTGTGGCCAATGCTTTTGTCAGTATCCAAAAGCCAAGAGGAGACAGGTGCAGACCATCTCTGGCAAAGCAGCTTGGCCTGTTGACCATGTCTTCCCAGGCTGACAGATATTGGATTCCCTTGGACTGACACCAGTAGTTAAGCCAATTGTTAAAGTCAATCATTTATCGTTTGTATTGTGCCATCACCATTGGAGAAGATAGAATGATTCTTAAGGCTAGGCTTATACCTGCCTGTGAGACATAATCTGAAAGCTCATTCATGTCTCTCTTCATATAGTCCAGAGAGATACATCTCAACTCATTCACCCCCACATGGACTATGACAGAGTCGTTCTCGTATTTGTGACTGAGTGACATGAGTGCATGAGTGACTTGATGGATCCTGGCACCTGACAGGCAGCTAACCACTTTTTATCCAGCCTGGTGAGAGAAACATCCATGTGTCTCACTATGGAGTCTCCTATGAGCAATACATTGTGTTTTGTGGTATTGCAACTTATGGGCTTATTTGTTGAAATACTGGTGTGTGTGTTATTATGTGTTGTGGTTGTTTTTTGCATTGTTGTGTGTGTAAGTGGTTTCTGAAGGCACTGTTTAGGAGGCCTCTTGTCTTTTGGTAAGTTACTAGAAAGTACATCTACAAATGTGGGTTTATGTGCCATGTCCTTATTTAATGTGGGGAGGGATGTGATTGCTGACAACCTATATAACAGTCTGCATAAGATGGACCCCAACTAAGATTGTATGACTTCCCTGCTCATTCATTTTCAATCTCCTCATATTTTATCCATTTTTTTGTTTAATAAACACTGGGAGTGACACGTTCCATGTGGTCTATCTTATGATATGATATTAAGCACACTTGTGTAAATCTTTTGTAGTTAAGCTCCTTCTTTATGACTAGAGCAGACTGAAATGTGATTGTCCAAATTTACAAAAAGTACTGCTTCACTGGAAGGACAATAAAACTGTACAGTTTTCCCTCCTGAAATTACCACATTATTATTTTTAACATTGTAAATTCAGACTGTAGTGTTTTCAAACTAAAAAAAAACTGAAATGCTGAGCTTTCATTACGAGTTAATGAAGTGCATCCCACCAAGGATCAGAATCCCTGTACCGCATTCTCTGAAAACATTGCTGAAATAAAATCACTTTTCAAGTGTTGTTTGTAAGAGATCAAGCCCCCTTTGCACCCCCAAACATATATATATATATATATATATATATATATATATATATATATCTATATATATATATATATATATATATATATATATATATATATATATATATATATATACACATATCAACTCCATGGTCACACCAACTCAAAAAAGGGGGAAATTCCCCCCAAAACAGCATCACTGCTAGCAAAACTCACTGACAATGATTTACTACTGAGGTGCTCTGATCCTTAGCAGGTTTCTGGAAAATGAAGCTCAATAATTCAATCTTCTTCCACCCATTGGTTACCAAAATGCTGAAAGGTCATTGTAACTGAAATTACATTTTTACAGATAAGTGGAATCTGCATGATGTTTGCAGCTACATTATCTATGTAGTGCTAAACTTCCCAAGGTTTATTGTCCATCTGAGCTGCAGAAGGTAACCTTATCTCAAAACAATCATCTCAGTCAGTTACTGTCACAGGTGCTTTATCATAATCTGATGTTTGTTTGCAACATGCCTTGGATTACCTTTAGCATTTTACAGATTACTGAGCTCTCATTTATTATAAGATCTGCACAGATAACAGTTTTGGCCCTTCTTTGACATCAGTGTGTCCCACAGATTTCTCATTATTCAGTACATAAAGTGTAATAGGTCTTTATCTTGAGATAGTGCAGTATAAAAATCTATCTACCATCACCAGGGAACAATTTTGCCCTGCCCTGAGCCAGCATCTGCTGGAAGCACAGATTACCTGAATTAATTCCCTGAATTATGGAAGTCTTTATCTTGAGATAGTGCAGTATAAAAATCTATCTACCATCACCAGGGAACAATTTTGCCCTGCCCTGAGCCAGCATCTGCTGGAAGCACAGATTACCTGAATTAATTCCCTGAATTATTTTAACCCACTTCATACTTGCTATGTCCAATTAATAGCTTGTGAATTATGGTTTGATTCTGGTCAAGTTTTAAGACTTGAACACATATGGTGATCTATCACTTTTGTAGGACAGGCTTAGACTAGATGAAAGTTATGCTCAGGATCAATCAAAGATCTCCAAGAAACTTGCAAATTTTCACTCAAGAGAGACCTCCACTAGTTCTAATCAATTGTCAATGACTTTCTAAGTGTCATTTCCTTTATTTCAAGCTTGTGACAAACCATGTGTGGACAGTACCCCAGACTGACCAGGGTAGTGAGTACTTGTGTGAAGGACCTGGGTCAGATTGTTATTCTGACTCTTGATTCTGGACCTTTCTATCTTTATCAAAAAATGCAATTATTACCTTTGTTCACAAGAAGCCTACCATGGATAAAGACTGGGATTTTGGATGCAGGCCTTTAAGGAGAATAACAATAATCATACAGAATATTATATCCATAAAGTAGCAAAAAGTATTCTAAGAACTAAACCAACACAGGAATGGAGAAAGGAGATTTTGCCAATAGGGATGCCTGCAATTAGAGATGTAGACAATAGGCGAGAGGGGGCTGGAATGTATTGGATAAAACTGGCAAAGGAACCAAGGTACTGGGAGCAATAGAAAGGGAAAGGTAATAGAATGGGAACAGGCCAAGAATTTATTTGGACTACAGGTTAGAGATTGCCTTCCCTATCAAGAATTGATACCATAGTATAAGCAAAGAGAAAGAAATAGGGGAGTCCTAAATGAAAGACCAGCACTGGTAGAGTTTTTAGTAAAATCTAGAACAGAAGCTGCCATTAAAAAAGAAATAATTGTAGAGCATATAAAATATTGCATGATAACTCTAAGAATCAATCAGAGAAGGTTAGAAAGGATTGGGAAGAGAGACCGGATAAGCAATTCAGAAAGAAACAATGGAAGGATATTTGTATGTCTCCCGAATATGCAACAAAGTCTAGAAGATTTACGATTTTTGCCTGGAAATCTTTACATAGATATTTTTATACCCCAAGTAGATTCCAGAGAATTTTTCCACAGGTAGACAGCAAATGTTGGAGGTATGATGGGAAAGAAAGAGATACTTGGGAACATATTTTCTGGGAGTGCAGTGTGTTGGTGGACTATAAGGATTCCCTGCGGGATGCACTGTCAGAGATGCTGGGTGGGAGGATTGGTGTGATGAGGGAGATGATTTTTCTGAGCTATGATACAGAAAAGGAATTGCCTAGACATTGTGTAGCCTTGCTGTGTCTAATTATGGTGGCTGCCAAAAAATAATTACTAGAAAATAGAAATCAAAATCTAAACCAACTATATTAGAAGGAGTGAATATAGTAACAGAGATAAAACAACTGGAATGGAGATCTTTAGAAAAGGGTAGGAGCAAACTACATAGGAAAAAATGGGAACTGTGGGAACAATACATACAGGGGAGGAATGAGGTTTAAAAGAAGGCAGGACTTAAATGAGCTATGTAATGTGTGACTGACAATGATTGGGTAGATTATAAGTGATGTAATCTGGGAGTGTGTCAGTATGGTTTGTGATGTAAAATGCTTGTAACTTATGGCTAGGCTTGTAAAGGCCCCAGGGCCATTAGCCTAGTACACACCTATGAACCTATAACTAGGATTGTGTTAGTGTGGTTTGTTTTCATTTGTATAAATGCATGATTGCTTCTGTCATATGTGATGGTTTAATAAAGATGTTCCTTGTTTAAAAAAGGGGGCAGGAATTAAATAATTTATGCAATGTTGCTTAGGTTATATGATATATAACAATATATGTGAAGTATAATGTTTATTAATATTAATTTGTTAATACAGTTTGATTAATTTTGAATAAATGTAAATTTGCCTATGTCACAAACGATAATAGTCTACCATGGCTCACAACAATCTTATCACTACCCCTTTCAAACCTTCTGTTTATTAGTAAGGTTCTTGAGAAGATGGCGTATCCTGAGGTTGATTTAGAACTGAAGGAGAATAACATCTGTGATCCTTCTCATTGTGAATTTTGGAACTGATGTAGTACTGAAACAGCCATCATAAGGATTGTCAGTAATCGCCTCATGCCACAGGATCAGCACATCTATTCAGCATGGTCCTCCTTGGTGTTTTACTGATGGAGTCTTTATCTACTTAACAACAGACTTGCAAGAGCTGCTGTTATATACTTTTGCTTCTGCTATTTGGATCATTTCTATGTTTAATTTCTCTTATACATATCTCTGCACGTTGGAGTTTCTAGGGATCAGTTTTGGGTTCATTGTTGTGTACTATGTACTTGCTAAGGGTCAGAAAAGTCATTTGAAGGAAAGATTTGTGTTAATATAACTGTATTACCTTGAACTCTTGGGTTCTTTATGGTGCAGAGATAATTCCAGATTTGTTTTGAAGGTGCAAGATCTTTATGTCATTCTTGTTGACAAGCTTCTACTTCAGAAACAAATAACTACTACTCCTTAGTCCTCACATTTGATCTAGCAAAGATGAAGTGCCTTCTTTCAACTGTAGATATGGCTGTCATTATTTAAGTCCTAGCTTATTAAACTAAAATACTGTAAACTCCCTGTACCTGGAATTTCCTGGCCCTGAATTTGACCAGTTGCAGCTAAATGATACTAATGAGGATATGGTATTACTGGGTCTATATTATTTCCTCGAAAGACATCGCCATCGAATCCATATTCACTGACACAACTACAATAAACACTGCATTCAGCGAACAATCACTACATTGATGTCCTTCCCTGGGAAAGTAACAAGGTGGCCAGCATCATGATTTAGCCCTTTTCCCCACACTAGTGCAATCTAAAAGTTGGTATATATACGTAGGGGTGTGGGAGGGGTGCATCCCCACCTTCACGAGTGTAAAATTATGTAGTTCGTATTACGGTTTCTCTGGTGGGCAAATATTTTAGAAGGATGTTTGATGGTTATAACATTTGCTGGATGGCTGTTCGATGGGCAGTGGTCTATGAACAGCCATTCAATGGAGACATCTTTCGAGGAAATAATCTAGACCCGGTATTACTATCACATTATACCAGTTCTGCAAAGCCTCTCTTGGATTATACATAGTTCTTGGGTACATTACCTGTGTCCTTCTCACCTTAAAAATCTGCTTGTATACTAGTATTTCGCCCTTTCCCTAAACTTTGCTACTTTGAGGCTGCTAACAATTCTAATGGTATGGTTTGAATCCTCTGGGATTCAGTTGTTTTCTTATCAAGTCCATACCTCTGGAACTTACTTTCAAAATGCATTTTGGGAGTCACTGAAGTTGAATGGCTTTTAGAGGTATCTGAAGAGTCACCTATTTCACATCATATTTTAGCCTTCAGTAATACTTTTATGATATTGTATTATTTTATTTATAGTAATGTTTAACTGTAACTATGAAATAATCTGCTTTTGATTTGACAATTGAATGTTTAGGTCATTTCTGTATTTAGCTGTAAGCACTGATATGAATCTGAATTTAATTTGTGACAGTCACTGCTTTTGTTTTGAAGGTCTTCTGAATTGTTTGCTTGAAATGGTTGCAGCTTATTTCAATGAAGTGAGATTCATCAAATCACACATCAACAAACCTTAACCCAAAAATATATATTTTTTGAATAATGACTAATTACAGAATAAAATAAAATACACCACAAATGTGAATGTTGGGGGGGGGGGGGGTGGCAGCTATCTATGTCCCCTGCAACGCTGATGTTATTTATCACCTTTACAATCAAGAGTACAGATGTTTGCTTGGGTATGCTGCCACACAGGAGGACAATGGGGCATTGTATTCTAATGCATGTCAAAGGATAACTTTGGTTTACCACCTGTCTGCATAAAGAAAATACCTTCTCACCTCAAAATGAAAGCAGTCTTCAGCAGATAGCAATCATCTCACTAAATGCACTTTATCAGCTTGAGTCTTGGTTAGTATTGTTTTGACAAAATTAAAGACTATTGTTTAAATTGTTTTTCCTTACTAATTTACACGAGTAATTTCAGTGATTATGTAGAAAATAATGCTATTTTTCAAACGCTTTATTTGCATTTTAGTCAGACAAGACAGACAAGAATAACCTTCAATACAGGCAGTAAGTAAGATGTGCAGAAAACATAGATATGCATATTCAGTTAACACCAAACAAAAGGGTCTGATAGTTTGCCTCAAGACATACAACAGTCACCACCTAATGTATTACTGTTAGATATCATTATGCTATCATGGTGTAGCTGTCAAATAAAACAGAAAATACTAAAATCAAATGAGTTCTTTTATGACTAAGAATTTGTTTTCTGACAGGATGAATTTATAACCGAATAAACACACATGTACCCTACCTATCTAACCCCACTATTGTGACCACCCAGGGAGGCACACATTCTCACACATGCACACAGAAGTGATACCGCTCATCCCTCTGCATATACACATACAGCCCACACCACTTCCTATCTGGTAAACTCCCCAGGCCAGCACATATCTTTAACATGATCTCCACATTGAAAGTAAGAGATGATGATGAATTTTTGACTAAGTTAATTCATTCAGCTGGTTGTGCTAACTTACTCAGTTGAGCAATTCTGTGAATTGGTTGACTACATAAATGACTTACACAGGCTTTTCCAGGGGAGAGCACATGACAAATTAGCATAGGCTGCTCTCCCAGAATGCCTCATTAACATGTAGCTCGGCCAAGGAAATGGCCCACTGTGGTGATTCTACAGATTATGTAAAATCATTGCAGGGGACCTGTTTCTGAATCAGAAAGGGCTAATGCTATTGGAAAAATGGCCATGTTAAGGCTAACCTCTGGCAGTATCCCTTTCTGAATCCCAGGGATAGAGTCACTTCAGTATGTAATGCAGTTATAAAATAGAAGTACTCAGTACTAATGCATTTAAGTAGTAATGATCAGTTATTACCTAACTTGACAACTGAAGATGCAACAAAATGACATGATCTGATTAAAAACAGATGACTATTCTTCCTGGGTCATAAAACGTTCTTACCATTCAACTTATTTTGTCAGTGCTGAAAAATATTGCTTAATTATTTTAGGTATAGTTGCAGTGCATATTATATTCAAATTTAAACGTTTTGAATGCTATAAAATACGTACTTTTATTGCAAATGACATGTTCGGCAAAAAAAAAAATCAAGAAAGTGATTTTTCAGCCATAGATTTCTAATTATTTGTAAGTTGGTAAATAGGAGAAGAAAGGCATAAACTATTGATTTTTTGATAATAAAAAAATGAAAATATTTTTTAAAATGAAACTAGACAGTAGCATAGTTTGATGTGACTGTTGTTTGGCTTTAAAATACCTATGGATTAGTTGTGTTTTGCGCCCTCTACCTCTCATGTGTTTTTGGTGATATGCATATATTTTTATCTTAGAACACATTTCAGACACATGGCTTGTGGAATAGTTAATGGCATGGACCCTCTTTCTGACTCATGTATGTAGGCTATGAAATGACACCAGGACTGCGCATTGTACTGCAGTCATGGCAGGGAACAATTTTTAAACGTTTTGACCTCTTGTTTTATGACTGTGGGGCAGGACAGAGTAGTATGACATAATGCTGAAATCCAGTCATGCAACTTCTTCTATTGGCTGGAACACTGCTGCATTACTGCTGGAGATAGGGACTGAATGTTGTTGCAGTAGCAGGTTAGCCTGAACTACAGGAAACAACAGAATGGACAATATGTTGCGACCAAAAACAAAATTGTTTTTATGTATGGATTTACAATTTTTTGCTGATAATACTGGACAATTACAGCAGCATTTAAATGGAAGTTTCATCTTTTGCTATTGGGATAAGTTACCGGGATGGGAACAGCCAGGACACCGACACAGTAGCTCCTATGCCTATGAATCATGTAATGTAACTAGGTGGGTCATTGGCATAGGATCTCTGACTGGAGTAGTGTAACTGCACAATGATTGGGTAGGAAAACATACAGAGACTAACTCCATGGTGTAACTATATTCATGAGTCATCACAAGCTTTGATATAGGTAAGTACTAAGCTATTTGCCCTTGTAGGTCATTTTAAGCCTAGCCAATTTCCTTCAAAGGTGAGAATCAAATCCTGTACCTTGTGTTCTTGAGGTAAGCATCTTAACCATTATGCCAGTCCTACTTCATGGCATACTATGTTTCTGAATCTTATAGGATCATAAGTTCATAGGTGTTTACTAGGCTAACGACCACAAGGGCCTTTTTAAGCCTAGCCATGAATCCCAAATCTCTGAAAAGTTCTGATACCCTTGATAAGTGTAAGCATGGGTCTGGGAGATGAACCTGTGTATATATGATTGAAGATAGTGGCCCCTTATGGATGTACTGGTTGAGCACATACCATCCCATGTGTATGTATGATTAAAGATAGTGGCCCCTTATGGATGTACTGGCTGAGCACATACCACCCCATGTGTACATATGATTGAAGATAGTGGCCCCTTGTGGATATACCGGTAGAGTGCAGACCTTCCCATGTGTATGGATGGCTAAAGATACACCTTGGACCAATTTCCCACCTTGTTTGTGTTGACAGCCTTGTGTTATATATCCTTTGTTGCCATATGCAAATTATGGTGATTGTATCTCATACCTCAGTCCATCCCATGTGGTGTTGAGTTAATGTCTGATGCATAGTGAGATCAGACTATGCACGCTCCAGTAAAGCCTGATATGAATACTGTACACGTCATGCTTACTATTTTACTCCATACGCATCTAAACTGCAAAGGTGTTGTTAACTTGCCAGTGCTGCCATGTGGTGCACCCATAATTGCCTAGAGACACTGGGTGACTGCACTTCATCCTGCTTCTGATGGCCATCAATGGCCTCACTTGCAGCTGCTAGTGAATTTTGTAACACAGATACATATCTTGGATGTCGAGCCTTCTGCCATATTATCATATTGTGAGGCATGGCACAGACTGCAAACATCTTGTAGTCTATATCAGGTTCTATAGGGAGACCCCAGAAGTATCTGAGCATTAAATCCATGTCTCCAGTGTTAAATGTCTGGGCATCAGTAGTGTTTAAAAGTACTTAACTAGCAGTTTCTTTGCTGTGCACTGTGTTGAGTCAGTATTCTAGGCAGCAACTAAGATCACATGCAAAACTCAACATAGCAAGTTTTTTTTGCGGGGGGGGGGGGCTGGAGAAGATTGGTTACATGTAGACTATGTTCATGAGTCAGCCATATATTCAAGACATCTTTCAGGCACCAGGCACTTACTAACAAGGTGACTCTGTTGGAAGTCACCACCCTGGCAATGGACATACAGTTCCAACATATGCCTAATGTATGAATCATGAAAACTATTAGGATGGTAAAAACAAGAAATGCTGTATAGCAGTAAGCAGTAGGTATAACAAAAAACAATAAATCAACATCAGCATGTACAAAATAGTTTAATGATAAAGTTTTGTGCTTTCATCTAAAATTCAAGAAGACTTCTTAAAAACTCATATCCATTTCAACACAACTCTGTTAAATAATCTAAAGCATCATGTGACCAAAATCACACGTATAACTCAATCTTCTTACATAAATATATTTTCACATATTCAGATTGAATAATTATCACATAATAACATTATAAATTATTCTTAATTAAAATTTCCCATATGCTATTTTATAGACTGAGCTTCTGAAATACATTTAATATTGACGTATTCATTTAGCCTGGGGACAGTAGTGGCCTATAATATGAACTGCCAATATAATTCCCTCTTTTTCAACTCATTGTCAGAATCACCACACCTCAGATTATTAACTACACCATCTACCACAAAGATATATATTTTTTAAAAACATGGCAACCTTTGGAATGCGTACACAAGGCAGTGGTTTCATCTTTGGTATGAATAGAATGTAAATGTTTATAAATAAGACATGACAATTTTCTTGTAGTTTTTCCTACATAATAACTGTCACAGATAAAACACATAGTTACCTAAATCACTCCTTTAGATTCACAGGCATGATGGCTTTTAGTTCCATGTGTTTTATCAATATAAAGAATCTGTATGTTAGGCCCTTCATTTATATACCTACACGCACTGCACTTACCACACTTATTTGTGCCTTTCACTTTCTCTCTATGATGTACTATAGGCAAGTAATTATCTTTTTCCAAAATGTTCTTATTGATTTTCCCATTTAGAAACAATTCTTGGCTGTTTGTCGACTATAGAACATTTTTGATAGCCATACTATCAACTGACATATACACAAAGAATGAAGTAACATAACCTATTGTGTCTATCTCAATTTGCTTGACTGGAAGACCTGATCTTAAAATAGAAGAGATGTCTTCTCTTTTAGATTTCACTTCTTTTAAAATAGTAGCTACTATTTTAACATCATAATTTCTATCCAAAAATAAACTTCTCAAAACTGTACTCTCATTGTCAAAAACTGTGTCCTGTGGCTATGTAATAAGCCACGATAATCTGATAAAATGCCCTTTTACCACATAGTTTTTCATATTTCGGGGTGACCACTTCTAAAATCTAAATAATTACTAACAAAAGTGTCTTACAAAATACAGAAGAATTAATGCTTCTCTCTCCCACATTCATTATTAAAACTAGATCTTAAAAAATAGTCACTAGTACCTTTGCTTAATGTGAACTCTGAAAATTCAGTGCTGTTGTTTTAAAACAAAATACATTCATTATGTTACCTTTCCATACAGAAATCAAATAATTTATAAATCATTTATAATAACACGCACAGTTCTTAAATAATATATTATTGTACAACACATCCATTTCTCACCAACCAAAAGCTAAATTAGCAAGTGCAGAGGCCATGGCAGCCCCCATTGCTTTTCTGCCTTTTTGGTGCAAATAATCATTGCCAAACAAAAAAAATAATTGTTTTTCAAAATCAATTCCAAAAACATGCACATTGTATTTACGTCAGTTGAACTCATCATTTCTTTAATGATTAAATATTATCTAATGTGATCTATACCTGTATCTTCTGGCATACACGTGTAAAGGCTACTAATATCCACGATTAATATAATGTTCCTTCACCTTCAAATTCATAATGAGTGACCATATTCAATAAATCCCATGAATCTTTTATATAACAGGGAAGTTTTCTATAACTGAATTTAATATCCTGTCCATTAAAATAGCCAGTGGTTCAGTTTTAGAACCACAGGCTGAAACTGCAGGTCTAAAATGTGGACATCTTACATTTTTATGAATTTTCAGAATCTCAGAAAGAATAGCTGTTATATAAAAATCATATAAACTCACTTGAATATAGCTCAGCTCAAGTAAATCAAGTACATTTAAATCTACATTTTATATGCTTTTAAAATGTCATATAAATTAACCTTGCTATAACATCTATTATCATTGAATAATTTTGTCATATTTTGACCATAACTCTCTTTGTCCATAATGACTAAACCATTCCCTGTCCACTTTCATAAAGAAAAATTATCCATGCTCCTCGGTTCTTTTAGAGATAACTGTTGGCTACAGTCAAATTGTAAAATCTATCACAGCAGGTTTACTTAAAATGTGCCTGATGTCTGATTTACATACCTGGACAAAAGTTTTCAAAGTTGACTTCAAAGGCAAGTTAGTGGCACTTTTTTTAAACTCCAAAATGAAATGATTAGATCCATTATGAAACAGCGTCTGTAAATTCAGACACCTTGCCTACAGAAATAATTCAGTGAGTGACTTAACTAAATTAGTTCTGTCTGAAGGAACAAAGTTAAAACCATTAGACAAAAGGGAAACTTGAACTTCATTCAAACTTGTCAAACTAAGAAGATTAAAACTCACAATTCTTAAGTTGATTTGCATTGTTGCTGTTCCGTTTCTCCCAACCTCCTGAATACCTCCATCGGGTTTGTTGTTTGGACACCTCCCCTTCTGACGAAAATGATTTTGAAGATGATGTGATGCCACATTGTACTGTTTGCATTGATTGGCTATTCTCTGTGATTACCTAAATGCAAGGAATTCCAAAAAAGCATCTGTGTAGTTGTCATTGACTCCATTATCTCTGTTGTTATTATCATTACTTTTACTTGGGGCTTCATTACTGTTCATGCCTGATGATTTATTTTTATTAGATGTAGGATACACAGCAACATCCACATAAGATCTTTCATATCTTTTTAAATTTTATGTTTTTACATTTCACTATTGTTTTAATATGCTAGTCCAACCTCAAAATCATGAGCAAGTGATGAATAATCATCATGTTCAAAAATCTTCTTGTGCAGTGCTTTAATGCTGACTGTTAACTCAATTATCTTAGTCTCAATGTATTTAGTAAGGCTGCTCAAAAACTCTATACCATTTTGTTAAAAAAAGCACACAATTCATCATATAGGTTCATAGGTGTGTACTAAGCTAATGGCCCTGGAGCCTTTACAAGCCTAGCCCATAGGATTACCCTGGCATTGTGCCACCTGACCTTAGTTCCTAGTGCCTCTGTCGAGTAGAGCCACTGGAGTGATCCCTGGGGTGAATTTTCTATTTCTCATCTACTCATCAAGATTTCTCTTGAAGAGGGCCAGTGAGGTGTTCTGCTTGACATGTATGGGAAATCTGTTCCATAGCATGGGCAGTCTCTGGGTTATGAACCTGTCCCTCCAGCATGTTCTGTTGATCGTGGTAATGAGGGTGAGGTCTCTGGAGTGTATGGTGTGGAATGTCTTTAGATGTAGCATTTCTAACAGAGCTGGATCAGACATGGCAGAGATCGCTTCTAAGTAGGTGATATGAGACAGAGAATAGTTGGAGTTTTTTGAGTCTGTCCATACAGGACAAGTTTTTAAGGCCAAGGATCATCTTTGTGAGGTACTTTTAGGTTCATAAGTTCATAGATTAGTGCTGGGCTCACTGCCCTTGTGGGTCATTTTAAGCCTAGCCAGTTACCCCATGTGAGAATCAAACCCTGCACCTTGCACCTATAAGGTGAACACTTTAACCCCTATGCCATCCTCCCACCCTCTTTTGCAGCCTCTCCAGTTGTTGCAGGTGTCTAGTGAGGTACATGCCAAATGGGGCATTGTACTCAATGATTGGCCTAATGAGAGAAGAGCAGAGGGAGACAATAACCTCTTTCTTCCTGGATGCAAATCGCTTAGTAATGAGATGTGCCACATAGAAGGACTTTCTGACCACAGTGGCAACGTGGTAGTCAAAAGAGAGGTTGCTGTCAACCTGTGTTCCCAGATCTCTTATAATGCCTTCTGTGTTCAGTGCACTACCATCAATGTGGTAATTCAAGGGAACCGGGTTTTTCCCAAAGGGGATGATGACACATTTTTTGGCATTGAGCTTAAGGCCATGGTTCTGATACCAGTCATTGGTGTCATTGAGGCCTTTCTGTAAGATGGCAACATCACTTGGGGGAGTTAATAATAGCTCCCAATTTGAAATCGTCTGTGAACTTTGTCAGCCAGAGTCCCTTCATGTTGGCGTGGACTTCAGAGAAGTAGATACCAAACAGGAGAGGACCCAGGACCGAAACCTGTGGGAGTCCACTCGTGGCTGGTCAGCAGTCTGACTTGGAGTCAGCTACTTTCACACTGTAGGTTCTATCTGTGAGCCAGTTTGCAACCCACCTAGTGATATAGGGGTTGATGCCTAGCTTAGTGAGTTTTTCTATGATTCCTGTGTGGGGAATGGCATCAAAGGCCTTGGCCAGATCAAGGTAGGCTGTATGAACCACCTTGTCTTCATCCACAGCTCTGGTGACTGACTCAAAGAAGTCGACCAAGTTGAGCAGGCATGATCTACCCTTCACAAAACTAAACTGTGCAGGATCCAGAGTTTGGAGATTCCCTATATAGGTTCATAGGTTAGTACTAGGCTAACTGCCCTTGTGAGCCATTGTAAGCCTAGACAATTATCCCTTGTGAGACTCAAACCCTGCACCTTGTGTTTGTAAGGCAAACACCTTAACCATTAGGCCACCCTCCCAACCCTGGTCCTTGTTTATTAGGTCCATGATGATGTGTTCCATAGCTTTGCACATCAGACTCACCAGGCTAATCAGGCAATGATTCCTGGGGTCTGTAGTCACTCTTCCTTTGAGGAGGGGGATGACTGTAACAGTACGCTATTTGGTAGGGACAAAGCCTGAGGTGAGGCTGTGATTGAACAGGGCACACAGGTGAGGTGCCAGTTCACTCTGTAGTTCATGTAGAACACAGCCAGGAATATTGTCAGGTCCCATAGAAGCTGTATTCTTGGCCTTGGACAGTGCTGTTTTAACCTGTGCAGTAGTAATACTGAGTGCCTGGCAATCTGTGATTGGTCCTTTGGCGGGGAGCGGTACACTTATTTATTATTTTTATTTTATATTTGTTAACCGGGGGTGTCTGACTGAGCCGAAAAGGCCCTTTTTCAGCAGAGGCCCGGGGAGGAAAACTCCACAAAGAAAAATTACAGACACATTTAGTTATTTAGACATGATCAGTATACACACAAATTACAAGAGACATGTTTTTACAGTGGTATGCGGCACATAAACAGTTACAGTGGAGAGAACAAAAAAAAAATATTAATTTTAAAAATAAAGGTAATTAATAGATTTGTGGTGTACAGCTGAAATTTTCAACATAGGTAGAATACATACATAGAACACAGGTACAGTACATACATTGTAGATTAGCCAGTGTTTGTGAGTAAGATTGAAAACTATTATCAAGTGCTGTAGATTTAGTATGTATATGTTATCCGCTTTCACTAGCCTGGGGAGCAATCATGGCACTGCCAACTTTGCTTGAGATGTTGCTTGATGAGGTCTTTAAAGGAGGCTTTGGATGATGTGTTTTGAATGCTAGTAGGGACAGAGTTCCATTTTTTAGCCACTGAACTACTATATAGTGCATCTCCAAAGCTATTGTAGCTGTTGGTGACTTCTAGTAGTAGTTTGCTTGATGATCTAAGAGGCCATTTGGCTGAGTGATGTTGTACTAGGTTTTTGAGGGCAGGACACTTATTAGGGAGGTAATAGATAGAATGACAGAGGCAGAGCTGATTGTAGGTTAGGAGGTTGGGCAGTTCAAGCCAGTGGAGCTGTCTCAAAGCAGTACAGTGATGAGTTCTATATGAGCAATTTGCAGCAAAGCGGGCAATTCTGTTATAGTAGGCTTCCATTTTGCTTAGTTCATTTTTGTTGAAATTAGTCAGAATGGGAGATGCATAAAGTAGGGTGGATAGAAGTTGGGAGCGAGCAATGGCTGATCTTGTGTTGTTGGTAAGAAATGGTTTGATACGGTAGAGTGACCCCAGTTTGGCATGTACTTTTTTAATAGTTAAGTTGAGATGACTATCAAATTTTAGGTGGGAGTCTATGGTTATTCCCAATAGCTTAGCCTGTGCCACTGGAGCAATTGGAATAGCATTTGTATAGTAGATAGTGAATTGACTGTTAGTGTTTTTGTTAGAACTGGTTATAATCATAAGCTGAGTTTTCTTTGGATTGAGGATAAGTTGGGCTTTGGTAAGGTAATTTTCAATGTCAGAGAATGATAGTTGAGTTGTTTGCAGGAGGGTGGGAATGTTTTGTGTAGCACAGATTAAGGTAGTGTCATCTGCATACTGAATTATAGATGCATGCTGTGTGGAGGTATGGAGGTCATTTTTGAAGACTGTGAATAGTAGTGGTCCTAAGATAGAACCCTGTGGGACTCCTATAGTTATGGGCAGCTGAGGAGAGAGAGAGAGAATTTTCCCATTTCACAGCTTGGTGCATGTCAGTTAAGTAGCTTTGGAACCAGGTAAGAGTGGAATTTGATAGATGATATTGGTTTAGTTTGTTTAGCAGGATATGGTGTGAGACTGTGTCAAATGCTTTGGACATATCCAAAAAAAGAGTTGACACTTGTAGGCCTTCATTTTTGAGAATGTTTACTGTGTCTGTGAAGCAGAGGAGGGCTGTAGTGGTACTATGGGCAGGTCTGAAACCATGCTGAGTAGGTGACAGGATGTTGTTGTATAGGAGATAGTTTAGCATCTGGGTATGGATGCATTTTTCTAGGATTTTGGCCAGGGGGGAGAGTAAAGCAATGGGTCTGTAGTTATTAAGTTCAGTGGATGTCCCACCTTTATGTATGGGTGTAACATAGGATATTTTCCAGAGTTTTGGCACATAGTTTTCAACAATTGATCTGTTTATGAGAGCGGAGACTGGGATAGCAATAGCATCTGCTGTGAGTTTCAAGAAATAGATGGGGAGTAGGTCGGCTGCTGTTGATGAGGTTTTTAGTTTGGAGATCATGCTTTTGATTGAAGTGGTGGAAACTGTTTTGAGGGTAAAGCTTGTATTAGTGTTATTTGTGTTGGGGGGGATAGTGAGGAAGGAACTGTCCTGTGATACTAAGGATAGAATTGAGTTCACAAAGTGGGAGTTGAATTGTGTTTCGATGGGAACTTTAGTGTCAGGTGTGGTTGGTTTGGAGGTAGCCTTTTGGGTGGATTTCAGTAGCTGGTTTACATTTTTCCAAAATTTTTACGGGTTGTGTTGGTATTTAGTTTGTAATGTTGTGTAGTAGGATTTTTTGTCCAGCCTAATGCATTTTTTGCACTGTTGCATAGTTCTTGGTACTTAGTTAGGCTTTGTGTTTGTTTTGTTGACAGTAAAGCCAGGCAGTGTCTCTGGACTTGAGAATTTCTTTGCTTTCTTTACTGAGCCAGGGGTTTGTAGAGGTTCTAACCTTGATTTTGCGCAATGGAGCGACAGTGTCTAGGTGTTGTAGAAATGTTTTGTTGTAATATGCTACAACCTGGTCAAGTGGGAGGGTTTTTAGGGGGGGTCCAGTCACAGTTACAGAGTAAAGTGTTGAGGCCCTCAGGAGAGAATTTTTTTGTGTTTCTAGTGGATATATAGTTAGTGGTTTTGCATATGCTTGTTCTACTACGTATAAAGTATATTATGTTGTGGTCACTTAAGGTGTCTGGGAGACTGCCTGTGTGAGGATACAATGTGGGGTTGTTAGTTAGGACCCAGTCAAAGATGGATTCCCTTTTAGATTTTTTATCACATCTAGTTGGAATTTGGACTAGCTGCTGGTAGCCATGGAGATTTATTAGATTACTTGGTGATTCTGATATACAGGTGAACCAATCTAGGTTGACGTCCCAGAGAATAAGGGTTTCTTGTGAGTATGTGGAAGAACACCAGGATAAGAAGTCTTCAAGGCTAGCAGTTGTATTACCAGGTGGAATATAGATCACAATTGTGGTGATGACATTTTTAGGGTGAAGTTGAAGTTGTGAGATAAGTATGTCCCAATTATTGGGGGAGGGGTAGGAGTTTGGTAATTGATGGACAGTTAAGTTGGACTTGTACAGTAAGGCAGTTCCGCCCCCTTTACGAAGTGGTCTGTCTTGTCTAATGATATTGTAGCCGGTAGGGAGAACTTATGAGTTAGCTACGTTTTTATTTAGCCAGGTTTCTGTTAAAGCAACTATGTCTGGGGAGTAGTGTGCTATTGTGGCCTGGAGTTCAGGTATTTTATTTTTGATACTTCTAATATTAATATTTAGCATTAAAAGATGGTTGGTTTTCCTGCTGTTGTTGATTTGCCCAGGGATGAAGAAAGTGGGGGTGTTATGTTCTGACATTTGTGTTGGAGCAAGTTATGTTGGACAGGATGGATTTGAGCCTGGGTTGGGGTGGATATCCCCACTTATGGTGAGCCTGGAGTTAAAATGGTTATACAGATGATGGAGTTTGGTGAGGAGTGTGAGAAAGTATTGTGTTTTTTGGAGTAGGAATGAGAGCATATGTGTTTAGTTCTGAATTGGTCCGTTATGTAGTTCTTGAATAACTGTGGGCAGATATTATTATAATGTGTGGTGTCTGTATACGAGAGTGCATAATGTAGTGTTGTGCTACTAAGTTTAGGGATATTGCCAGAGTGATAACTTGTGGTGTTGTAAAGAATTATGAGAAGACAGACTAGACTTAGTTGTGTGATAGTCATGGTTATAAAGTTTAAGTTGTTTCTAGGTGGGTGGTCTGAATAGGAATTATAGGGTTGCACTATTAGTGGATGGGGAAGTAGTGTGGGTGATGTAAAAAATGCCTAGTGAGAATGAGAGTGACTGGGAGTATTTTGTGTGGAGCAAGTTGGTGTGGTATAATGTGATATGACTTGAGGAGCTGTGATTGGTGAAGGTGATGTGAGGGTGAGCTGTGGGTGTGGCTGTGATTACTATAAATGGAGAGGTAGTGGGGGCAGGATGGAATAGGAGGCAGGGCAGGGGAGCGGAGAGAGCCCGAGCATTAGCGAGGGTGAATGGAGCAGGGCAGAGCCAACCAAGACAAGAGGAAAAAGTAAGTATTACTTTACACATCTGAACACTTTAAACAAATTCCTGAGGTCTAATGGCTTACCGGCAAGCAGAATGTAATTGCTGAAGAACACCTGTGTCCTGGTGGGAGAGTAGAAATTTAAAGATGGCTCCATGCTCAGCAGGATTCTAATATAGACTTGTATTGGTTGAGAGAGATAGCACAAGAGGTGTAAACCAGGTGGAATGCAAAGAAACCAGAAAGTGTCAGTGGAAATCAGTGAAGGCCTCAGAAGTGGTAAGTAATAATTCAAACTACCTGTAAAGTGAAGGAGAGAAGAGACAGCAAAGTTTATTAAGGTTGGGAGTGTGTCTTCACATTGACTTGCTGATTAGTAACCAGTTTGTGCACAGATTAGCATAGGCAGATACATTAGCAATGAAGGGGAATGTATAGAGATGCAAATACATAGGTGGGCCTCCAAGTGATACAAACTAAGGCAGAAAGCACTGAGAGGGCTGCTTGATGGTTAATTTAGTCACAGGGATGTGAATTAAATGTATACTGTCTATTGGACAGTTAGGATTACTGTACTAGCGGAGGGGGGGGGGGGACACAAGGCTACAACAGTCAGTTTTATTAGCAAGCTGAGAACTACTAAGAAATACTGCTAATGTAATAGCTTCACTCTCATAAAACATACAAGTAGAATGCCTTGGTGGACTGACCCTGCTCTTGAGGCTCAAAATGTATATCCTTGTTTAGTTTGCAGTACTGATTCCTTCTTATTCTGTATGGGTGGAGTGGTAACCGCAGACTGCAGATTTGCTTGAGTGTGCTCCTGCTCTTGAGGCTCAAAATGTATATCCTTGTTTAGTTTGCAGTACTGATTCCTTCTTATACTGTATGGGTGGAGTGGTAGCCGCAGACTGCACTTAGCACTGAATCTGTCTGCCAGTATATTGGCAATATCTGTTGGCTCTGTATAGGAGGTACCATTGTGCAGCAGCTCAGAGCAAATCTGGGTATTGCCATGGAGATTCTTTACATAACCCTATAACAGTTCCACAGTATCCAATCCATTTGGAACTTATATATGCCGAGTCCTTTGGGAACCTTTTGAAGTCTAATACATTCTTCAGAGAATAAGTTATTATGACTTAGAAATTTGAATTTAAAAAGATTTTTCTCTAATTTCTCTGATTTTTTAACTATTACAATGCTACATACACACATGTACTCACACGTGTGCATGCACAAAATACACACACACACGCACTTGCGCATACACACACATACACACACACACACACACACACACACACACACACACACACACACACACACACACACACACACACACACACACACACACACACTCATGGGATATGTTCTCCTTTGTGCCACAGACTGTATGGCAATTGACAGAATTATAGCCTTTTCTACTGATATAGTTCTGGGCCTGTGGACCAGGCGGGCCTTTTTAGTGACATTAGTATAGTTTATGGCACCCAGTACCTCATGAAAATGGGAGGTATTGTAAAGTACAGCTATTTTTGAGTACTGGGGAACTATATATGCTCATTAACAAGTAGCAGCATAAAAATGAAGACCTTATTGAACATCTGTGAAGCAGAAGCCTGAGAAAAACTCAGTAATTCCCCAGTTGATTGCTGAAAGGTCCCTGTAACTAGGATAGAAAGAAATGCACATAACTTAGTATCCACAAGTATAAGAAGACTATGCATTTCTTGAGAGTCAACACGTGGGTAAATACATCAAATAAGTCCCCGACGATATCCTTATCCACTCGACAGTGATCTAGTATCTGGCCCTCAGTGTGGGCACGTAATGCTCATGAGTTCTTTATCTATAAGGGCAAACAACCCACCCAACAAATCTGGTGACTAGTACAATGTAGTGCTGCTCAACACAGACCACTGCAGCTGTGGAATATCTGCTAGCTGCTGCTCTACCATGTTTCCATCTGCTTTCCTTTATATAGAGTAGCGCAGGTAAGATGCACAGTGTCTCTCCTGCTTCCTATAAATTGTGAATTTTTCAAAGAGCTTCATTTATGTCGTTATGCATTAGTTTTCCTAGGCATTATCATTTACCTTTAAGTATGCACTCATTTACATGGGTGGGAGCTTCTGAGCACCTGTGCAGTTAAGGTCAGTGGATCATAAATGTCCTGTGCATTGCAAAGAAGCACACAAATGTCCCTTGCATACTATGTAACTCGTCTATGAATTCCATGCATTGTTTATAGTACTGTTAGTTATCGTGATGAGGCCTTATATATAAGTACAGACACCGATGACAAGGTAAAATGATGCACATAAACAGAAAGAAGTTAACAGAGGAAAAGTAAAACATCAATGGAAAGTACTACGTTTATTCTATTAAATTTAATTAACTGGCTAAATCCTATAAAATTAAAATAAAAATAAAAATCCTTTACATATTAACTACCAGAAACACATTTATAATAACTAAGTTTACTACCAAAAAGCTATGGTTTATCACAGTAAGATATGAACATACAGGGGTACAAAGGTTAAAAACAAAGATCAAGAAATTGTCGTATCAGCTGAATATTACATAATAGTGAAAGGCTGCTGCTGTTATGGCTTAATAGGTTTAGACTGCCATTGGTATCAGGACTAGCTGCAATAACATCTAACTAACAGCTGTTATCAAGGCTTAGTATAACTAGATATGATCAACAGCCTGCACCCCTTTATATTCAAACTTTGTAATATGGTATTGGGAGAACAACTATCCATTTAACTCAGCCTACAATAAATACATAAAATTGTATAAGAGATTTTTGGATATCTTTATTCTATGGAACAGCAACAAAGTGGAGTTAAAGAAATGTTTGACCTGGCAGACAGGTTCAGTGAAGACTTCACCCCCCCCTGTCCCCCCATCAGTAAACCAGAACATCCCCAGCACATGCTCCCCTCCCCTCATCACCAGGGAGCAGGTCCTTAATGCCCTCTCAAAGGCAAAAAATATAGTCTCCATGGGACTCGATAACATCCCTGGCTGTATCCTACATGAACTCAGGCATGAGGTGTCAGCTCCATTATGCACCCTCTTCAACCAAAGCCTGAGCACTGGCTTCATCCCAGCTGAATGGAGGACAGCCACTGTCATCCCTCTACACAAAGGTGGAGCGTCCACTGACCTGGGCAATTATAGGCCCATCAGCCTAACTAGCTTGATCTGCAAGGCTATGGAAAGCATTATCATGGACCACATAAACAAGGACATTGGCAATCTCCAAAAGCTTGACCCCACACAGTTTGGCTTTGTCAAAGGGAGATCATGCCTGTTAAACTTGGTCAACTGCTTTGAAACAGTCACCAAAGCCATGGATGAGGGGAAGACGGTGCACACCGCCTACTTTGACCTAGCCAAAGCCTTTGACACTATTCCCCACTCAGGCATAATAGATAAACTTTCCCAGCTAGGCATCAAGCCATATGTTACCAGATGGGTAGCTAACTGGCTCACTGATGGAACCTACTCAGTCAAAGTAGGGGAAGCCACCTCTAGTAGTAGACCTGTAACGAACGGTGTACCCCAAGGATAAGTCTTGGGGCCTCTACTGTTTGGGATATACGTTTCTGAGGTGCAAGCTGAAACCAGTGGTCTGTGGCTGACCAAGTTTGCAGATGACTGCAAGCTGGGCACTGTCTTAAATTCCCCTAGGGATGTGAACATCCTCCAAGAGGTCCTTACCCAAACTAATGACTGGTGCCAGAAGCATGGTCTCAAACTGAATGCCAAGAAATGCATCATTATCCCCTTTGGGGAAAATATCATCCCCACTAATTATCACATTAATAACAATGTACTAAGCATGCAATCAGTCATGAGGGACTTGGCCACCCAGATTGATAGCAACCTGACTTTTGACCACCACGTTGCCTGTGTTATATGGAAGGCTTTCTACATGGCCCACCTCATAAATAAGGGTATTTCATCCAGGAACAAGGAGATCATAACATCCCTGTACTCCTCCCTTATCAGACCCATTATCGAGTACAGTACCCCCTTTGGCATGTACCTTGCCAAGCACATGCAGCAGTTGGAGAGACCACAGAGGTTCCTGACCAGGAAAATCCAGGGTCTCAAGCACCTATCCTATACAGATAAGCTAAAAGCCCTGTCCCTCTACTCAGTCTCATACAGACTGCTCAGAGGTGACCTGTGTCTGGCATACAAGGCCATTTCAGACCCAGCCTTGATGAAGTCGTTGCATATCTGTAAGACAAACTCCACTCACACAACCCACATGCAAGGCCTTAACCTGGTCTGTGACATTAATAGAACTTGTTGGTGGGATGGATTTGTGTCCCAAAGACTTCCCCATCTGTGGAATAGATTCCCTCTTCATGTCAAGCAGAGTACCTCTCTAGCACTCTTTAAAAGGAACCTGGATGACTGGATTGGAAACAGAAAATATACCCATGGGATCCCACCTGTGTCCCTGCTGGACAGGGGAAACAGGTGCTGACTGAGGGAATATGGGCAAAATTCTTGGCTAGGCTTATAAGGGCCTCCAGGCCAATAGCCTAGTATCATCCTATGAACCTATGAATCTATATATTCAAAATATAATAATATTTTTAAAATTTACATACAATTATTCTTAAGAAGGAATTAATTACTTAGATGTCTGTTTTGATAAGAATAATAAAATTGTGAACTTTAGATCAACTATATATTGAAAAACCAACATTTTCTAATAATTATTTGTACTTCTTAAGTAACCATTCCTTGAGGAAACAGAAGTCACTTAAGGGAAAAATCATGAGGCTCCACAGAATTATCTCAGATATGAAATTTTTAAGGGTAAGATAAACTTACTAACAGAAATGTTTCTACAGAGGGGATATCCCATATTGTTAGTGAATAAAGTTATTGAAGAAGTGCTAACAGATAGGCAAAACAAATATATACTGCTGTTAGGGAGAGATGTGGAGCATAAAACTGGAGATGAGGACACCAGTAATATTTGTGGCTATGAGAAAGCCATCGGTTTAAAATATGGCCCCGAGAGTAAGATAAAAAATGTAATTGAAAAAAATTGGAAAATATTTCAATGTTGTAATGAAATAGCAGGCATTACTGTTGAGGCATCACACTTCACATTTAAAATACTTACCCTTTTTTCCTGTTCTTCCTTAAGATTTGTAAGTGTGATAACTGATAGGAAAGCTATAAAAGGTAAGCTAAAATGTCGAGCATATTTACAATGTAAATAAATATTTGAAGGTATAGAACTTAACTCAAATGGGGTAGACTATTTAAATTTGAACAACATTATAACTGTGATATGAAAGGTATGTATTTACAATTCTCTGATCCCTACAGATCCTTCTATGTGGGAAGACTGATCTGATGTGTTGAAGGATGAATGCCTTATACAAACACACACAGGTGTGCATACTTTACAAGCAGTTCTTATCTGTTGTTTTGGAACAAATTCAAGTCAACCCTGGAGGTGTCACCTGAGAGTTAAAATTATTGATCTAGTAGTTATGCTTAAATGCTGTTGAATTGCTGGGTATAAATGAAAACATAAGCATCATGTGTGCTGTCATATTATAGTGGTATGTCTTACAGGTAATATCAAATAAATCTATTTTTTTAAATATATTTCAACGAGTTTGATCATAACTGTGTGATTCATCACTATTTATTTTAGATAATTTATTTTATAGTTTTTATATTTATAGTTTTTTTTTGAGACTATTATTGCATTTTATGCGATTTATATATAATATACATACTTGAATCTCTAATATAGCTATAGTCTTTGTTAATTAATTGTCTAATTCTATTCTCTAACACTGAGAATTTATTTACAAATACCTATTTGAATGAACTGTGCTTTTCATGTGAACTGGCAGAAATCATGTGAGCTTTGAAAGTTAAGCATTTGATCAGCATTCCACAGTTAGTTCTGATTATGTCCCACTTAAAAAGAAAGTGCTAAGCTAACTGCTATATAATAAAGTATTGTTTAACTTTATTGGGTGTGACCTATTCCTGCTTGGGACTGTTGGCTTCTACATTTATGATTCTTTTTTTTAGTTTTTCTAATGTAGAAGGAGTCTTCTTTGGTTTGGTAAGCACAATAAAGTTCCTATGGGGAGACAGCACATCAGGAAGGAAAGAAAGAGGAACCATCAGTCTCCATCAGGATTTCACTGAATTTCCTCTTTTCTTTTTCATTATAACATGTTATATTCTTTTAAAACCTAAATGTTACTAGAGCAGTTTTATCGTTACTGTCATTTACTGTTTAATCTTCTATTTCAGGTTCAGAAGAACAATTTTTGCCATGCTCCGATGCCAGACTCGACAGGAAATTACAATCAACTATCCTCTGCCAATGACTATCTCCCAAACTCCTCTAACTGTGTAGACCAGCTTTAATAGAAAATCATTTATATATTTTTTGTAATTCCTGAATTAAAGTGTAGATAAGTGACATAACTGTTTCTTATAGTTAGGTTATTTTTTTCTGCCTTTTGGACTTACAAGTGGCAAAAGTGTAACAAGACAACACAATTAAAGCAACTCAAAAGCAAATTTCATTTCTGTCTGCATATCTAAAATCACCTCTTAAATCCATTTTAGGTTGTAGGATTATCAGAAACAAAGGCTGATGAGTAAAGACTGACCATGTTTATGGAATCATACAGGTATATATACATATATATGTATGTGAAAGGTGTATGTGAGAGTTTGCATGTGCGTTTTTTATATATATTGTGCGTTTATATATATATATATATATATATATATATATATATATATATATATATATATATATATGGGTCTACCTGTAATAACCAAAATTACACTTACCCGAAACTCTAATCGCCGAGATGACTTCACCTAAACCTCTAATCATCAAACCTACAAAACACCGCACTTTTGAATAGGGAAACTAACCACTTGGCCACCAGCGAAAAATAACAACATGGATACAAACTAAACCTGCCCAAGTGGGAGGCCAAGCACTCACACACACAGCTTTTCCATGTAATTAGTCTGAATTATTCTGTTATTGCTTAAATTTCTGCCTTTTTTGTTTGTGAAATTTTTTGTATTTCACCTGGGTTGAGCCTGAAATTGGACAATATTGATTAGTGCACTACTATAAACAAATATAAATAGATTAATTAATTCATTACTCCTATAAACAAATATAAATAAATTAATTCATTATATCTAATAGGATCATAGATCACAGGAGGTTACTGGGCTATTAGTCCTGAGGCCCTTAACAAGCCTAGCCAAGAATTTAGCCCATGTTTCAACAAGTCAGCACCTGATGCCCCTGTCCAGTGGGGACACTGGTGGAATCCCAGGGGTATATTCTGTTCCCCATCCAGTTATCCAGGTTGGGCTTAAAAAGGGTTAATGAGGTACTCTGCTTGATGTGGAGAGGGAGCCTATTCCACAAAATGGGGAGTCTCTGGGACACAAATCTGTCCTGCCAAGTCCTGTTGATGTCAAAGACCAGGTTGAGGTCGCACATGTGGGTTGCTTGAGTGGAGCCTGACTTGCGGATATGAGGCAGTCTCATCAAGACAGGATCTGAGATTGCTTTGTATGCATCTGTCTCCCTTGGGCCTCAGGCTCCAGGCAAAGGCTCTTGCCAACCCCATAGTGCCTTTTTTAGGCAATGCCATGAGGTCAAAACTACCAACATGAACATTTCATCAAAAACGTAAATTAAAGTAAAATAAATGATTATAGGGCACTCCTATGGACTGCACAAGCATGAATTCTGGCTGGAGCTTCAAGAATTTGAAAACAAATTTAAATAAAAACATTGAACTACCAGACGATCATAAAACGAATACAGATTCCTTTTCCAACCCTAACAGTAACTTCAGGCCAAATTTATCTAAATAGGATGCTGTAAGGAAAAGGTGTTTTTCATAAGTTAATGTGAAGGCTTAAGTTGTTGCAGGGAAGAGGCAGGGTTAGGGTTAGCAGGCATGAGTAAAGTAGACAGGGTTTTTTCCCATCTCAACTTAATCATATGTGCTAGCCCTAACCCTGCTCCTTATCCTATTCCTACACATTAACTTATGAAAACCACTTTCCCTAGTAGTACCACTGAACAAGACACTCACACACAGACACAAACATCTCACATGTGCAATACTAAATATATCTCCTAACCGAGTCTTTACTCTTACTCTATCAAACACTTAGTACATACATTCCAAAATATTCATGAACAAACTGTAGAACAAATTGCCATTTGACACAATTACTCACACACTCAAGAACATTTTCACACACAAACACACCCACATAACAAGATATATTTTCTTTTCTTGCCCTTACTTTATTCTTAACTCGCAAAGAATCGCACAAGCACTCCAAGGCATTCAGGAACACACTGTCAGACAAATTGCCAGTTGGCACACACTTACACACTCCTAATCATTCACTCACACCAGAAACTCTATACCCTTATCTAATCTTTAGCTCTAACCACACTCCCACTCCAGTCCAATTTATCTTAACCACAACTATTCAAACTTCCTGCTTTTGATGAATAAGTGCATTTACTCTTTTTATTTCTTTAGATATATATATATATATATATATATATATATATATATATATATATATATATATATACACACACACACACACACACACACACACACACATACACACACACACATCAGCGGCAGGGCTAGCCACCCAGTGGTGTAAACCTTGGCTCGAGATGATTGTCACTGCAGAAGTGACACCCCTACCCCATGTGAAAAATGGGAAAAGGGGTTGAGGATGGATGGCTATATATATATATATATATATATATATATATATATATATATATATATATATATATATATATATATATATATATATATATATATATATACACACACACACACACACACACACACACACACACACACACACACACACACACACCACACACACACACACACACACACACACACACACACACACACACACACACACACACACACACATGACTTAGGTCTGCACATCCACTTGATCACCTGTCCTTAAATAGCAGGAGCTCTGCCACAAGGCTCATGTTTGCAAACGTTTCACTGTGATTATTTTCACTGTGTAATGTAAGCAAATTTAACATGAAGACTCTTACTGTATAGTAACATTAACTAGTCAGATGCATGCCTGTCATGTGCTGAAAAATAGATGAGACATTCCCCCAAAAGGAGTAGTCCTAGCATGCTAAGGACCACTTACCAAACTGGCCACTGTCCTTTTGCTTTACCATTTGATTACACTGTATAAGCCATTTGCTTCATATCCCTAACTTCTTGGTGTCTTCATTCAGTAAATATAATAAAACCTGTTCTACTTTGTGCCTCCTTGCTAATTATTGAGTGCCTGCTATAATACTGATTGCTTTGGGTGGGAAGCATTCTTCGCTCCCCACCCCACCCCCAGTTCCCACCCTCCCAACCTTACTCTTCCATTATACTTGTGACACCCAAGCAATGAGTAAAATGAAATAGCATTGATTACTATTATGAAGTTCATTAATACAGCTTTATACTCACTTGCTATTTGTTTATTATTTTCGTTCTAACATTTTAGATCCTTATTGGCCAGGTTTTACATAAGTCAGTATGAGTTAGATTGTTAATTATATCATGCTGCCATTAATAATGTTGCTCATATTCTTATTGAATGTTCACTTGTCTAGTTGGATATGCTGTAATTGCCGCTGTTGTTGCTGTTTTATGATACTTTATGAATTAGAAGTGATAAAATTACAGTTGTGTCAATAAAGTTAAAAAAACCTGTGACACCCATTCCCTGTACCTTGCTGAATAGCTTTAGTACTATCACAGAAGCACTGCTGTTTCTATTCACATATTCCCAGCTTCAATCTCATATTTAGCACCATTACCAATAGCTTTTCTCACTCCCATGCTTCTTGGCACTATATCCACTCCTACTTAAACCCTTCTCCCAAAATACTTCTAAGTCATCCATGAGCAAAACTCCATTTTCCATTTATCTCTGCCATCTTCTCTCATATACTATAATCATTTTAATATTTCTCTTTCATATCTTCCTCTATAATATCTCTCAACATTCACATCATCTCTATAAATTGCTTACATCCATCTTCCCTCAATTTTTCTACATCTATACACAATGAAATCAGCACTCTTTACTTTACTAGCCTTCCTTACCCATACCATTCTGCACTGTTAACAGATACCTCACCACATACAATATGCCCCACACCTGTACTCTTAAATATCCATGCATCTCAAAATCCCATTTAAGCCTACAGACTAAGCACAATCTGTTAGTTTACTTCTTATCTTAACAACAGCCTCTTTCCTTCAAACCCCTCTGTTTATTACATTTCAGAAACGTTTCTCCAACATTTCCTCTTAGTGGTACCTTTTCTCCACCTTGCACATTTAACATCCTACCAACACCCATTACCTTCATAAATTCAACTAAACTTTTATATTCTGTTGTCCAAACAAAATACTTGTGCCCCTCATCTCCCAATCACAGCCTGTCTGTATCATCACTCATATATCCTACTGTTCAAGTACAGTTATCCAAAGCAGCAGCCATTTGCTCACAATTTAGGTACTGAATATAAAACCAAGCAAAAGTGCTTCTACCAATAGCATCATACTTGCATAACCATAACACTTAGCAGTGACATACACCAAAACCCAGGACCAACTCAGCATATTCAGGCAGCAGACAGCATACCTCATCAGCTTCTTATCATAACACTTCACCCATTCTCATCTTGGCTTTCGTATATACCATACCAGCTTACAAAGTATTCTATACAAACTCCCTTAAGTGCTTGCTTAAATATCATTACACACTCCAGTCATCTCAGTTGCCACAGAAACCTTTCTTCACTACAAACAGAAAATGAAGAAATTGCCCCACAAGGCTACAACATTATCAGATCCTCTTAGTGAACAAAAAAGCTAGAGGTGTCACTATTCTCTACAAAATTTAGTAGATATCTCCCTTTTCCCCCATATGCTGCCAAACTTCTCTAACTCAATAATCCTATGAACCATGCTTAAACGTAGCACTCACAAGACATTTGTTATCATGATGAGGCCTTACACACACACACACACACACACACACACACACACACACACACACACACACACACACACACACACACACACACACACATCAAAGTAACAATGCCAAAACACTCTGCTAGGCGTCCTCTAAAATCTTCATGAAACCTTAATATTAGGTGATGTTACTATAGACTGTCAAACCATACACTCTGAAATTTCAACCAGTAATATGCATCTATATAACTTCACCCAACTTATAACCACACCAACTAGATACAGCAAAGCCACAGCCAGACATCAAACCTTGATTGGATCCTAACATCTGCTCGAAATAAAATACATCCCATGAAACTCTGTCTGACAGCCTAAGTGACCAGCCACCAATCTGCACCATAATGTATCAAAGCAACAGCTGCAAAACACATCATTACAGCCCTGCAGGAAAACCTGCTACTTTTCATGAAGACACTGCTATTAATACACTAAATATCTTTAACTGGGAGTCATTACAGAATGTCTCCATAGATGATGTTGCCTCTAAGTTCAGTAAAATCTTCCTAGGTGTTGTAATCATTCTAGCCCCCCCCCCCAAAATAAAAAAGTGTCAAAGCCAATCCCACCCTATGGCTATACCCAGTGATTAAATAATTCATGAAACAAAAAGGCAAAGCATGGAAGGTCTGAACAAATAGACAACTAAAAAACCTTACAAAACAATTTATTACCAAAGGTAAGAAAACCTATTACTCAACCAATCAAAGCATGCACACTAATAATACAAAACTATTTTGGACTTCAATCAATAAACTGATAAATCCAGGATAAGCTACACAGCCTAGAATAAACACACAGAAACAAAATTATACCCTAGCTAACCAATTTGGTTGCCACAGTTTATACAGACAGCACAGTAATTAACCAGCTGGATGACCAATCTCTTGATGTTCCTAGTCAGACAACCTCCTTCAACATTTCTACTTCCAGCCAGTTCCCACAAATACCATCAACATACTTAAAAAAAATCAAAGCCTACTACAACTGCTTCTGGCAATCTACTTGGTAAATGTATTAAAACCGTAGCAGAGGCTATTGCATATCCAGTTTCAGTTTTGATAAATCAGTCCATATCCAAAAATAAAGTCTCCTCACAATGGAAAAAAAATAATTCATTATTCCACTGCACAAGGGTGAAATCAATACAGTTCTTTCAAACTATAGGACAACTGACATTTTATCTCCCCTATCAAAAATATTAGAAAAAAATTATTCATGCACAACTTCTCAGCTATCTAATAAATAAACAGCTTCTGTCTTCAACCCAATATGGCTCTCATCCTCATCACAGCATAACTATTGCTCTGTTAAATTTTGTTAATACTGTCAACACCCATAGAAATGCCAGAAGCCTAGACTCCATCATCAAAAGCTTTTGATACTGGCTTCTTTCAGAAACTCATACATAAACTCTCATCCTTAGGGCTCAGCAGCTCTTCACTGCAGTGGTTTCATAGCTAAGTATCAAACAGATCTAAAGCAGTGAAATAAAAAAAATATTTTTTCACCTTCTTACCGGTAAACATTGGTGCCCTACAAGGATCTATACTATGACCCAAATTTTTCAACATGTTATTATAATGGCCTCTACATTGCTAAAAAAAACTAGTTCAATGCACAGATGACTCGCAGCACTAATCTGCTCTGCCAAATCTGTCTATAGTCTTAAAGACTTTACACAACAATTCTTCTTGATTGACATATAGTTAAATAATTCACAACTGCTTCTAAACTCTGAAAAGACTTCATTATTTCACTTTACCCCAAAAACACATCTCTACCAAAACAACAGTCTTCACTATCATCTCTGCCAACAACAGCTTGATAGAGCAAGTAAACCATATAAAGTTATTGCGTGCCACCGTAGATGACTGTTTGAAATTCAACATCCATGTATTATGTGTGGTTTTAATAAATTAATCAAAAACAAGGTACATTATAAATAGTAAAAACCTGTCTCGCTGACAGCCAGAAGATATATAGCCTCTAATTTCTTAGTGTCATCCCCCCACTTTGCTGCCCCAATTTTCACTAGCTTTCAAGTCTCACAACTCTCCAAAGTTGGGTAATACTTTAATAAAGTAGCCAATTTTGGAGTAATGTATAACAATAAAACACACCAATGCCTAACCCTCAGAGGCATACACTGGTTAGAACTATTACATCACCTAGCTCTTTTCTCAACTAACTATAAAACACAGACTTCTCTATACAGGCCAGAAAATTGTCCATCCCTTAACAATTTAATACAACACTAGTCTCCAATAGAATTGCATGCTCTAGAGAAAAATCACTAATCACTATAACCAAATCATCTAATACAGCTAGTAACTATATTCAAATAGTGTAGCTAAACTACAGAACCACATCCCACTAACACTGAAATCCATTCAGAATCCAAACTCATTTAAACACAACTAAAACTTCACCTATCAGATTCATGGATCTGCTCCTGTATACCTCCAGGATAAATGCCATTGTTACCTTCATGTTGATATATCATCAAACCATTTCCTCTTCATTCAGAATGTATGTCCCACAAGTTTTCACCAATATGTGAATAGTTTTACTAGAATCTCCCAGCCATACACATAGTTTGGTGATACTGCTCACCCACCCACTTCTGTACTTGTAATATAAACCTTAAGATAGCAATATATTTAATTGTCTCTGAACCTGCTTCATACCTGTCCTCTTAACTACAATATTAAAATTTTCTTCCCTGACTCCTTCCCCACCTCCATTTCTTTGTATTTCTAAGCACTAATCATATGATCTAATATCTGTTTGACAAACACACTAATACACCTCTTCAAATTGCCTTGGAATCAACGGAAGGGAAAGCCCACCTACTTTTTTTAAGCTTAACTTCTCACATACTTTGCAAATTAAGTTGTCTCCAACTGCATACCACAGACACACAGAGAAATCTGTAGTGTACCCTGTGAGGTACTGCTATCAGTCCTAGACAGGCAATTGATTCTGCTGCTATAAAAAAGAAAGCTATGATACTTTTTCCACCGTGTTTATTGCATATTCAGAGCTGCTTCCAGTCTAGCCATGCCTTTCATAGCAAAACAAAATAATTAGATTAGTCAGATTTAAAGGCACCTCTTTTGACAAATTTACATAAGCAGCATCAGAGTGTTGAAATGCTAAGCTCTAAATGCTGGTCATTTATACTTATTTTTATAGTAAGATGACTTAAATGTAGTATCAAAAATTTCTGTGACATTTAGAGAAAAGTCAGAAAATATTTTTTTCTTGTAAAGTATCAACACATTTACCATTTTTCACACCCTTCCATACAGGACAGAACTGCCCAAATCAGGACTGCTCTGCAGAAAGAAAGATAGATAGAAGCCCTATCAACTAGGTGCACTGATACTGTTTATAAAAAAGTGTTTTATGCTGTTTTGTGACATCCTTCCAGAAAGGGTGTATGTCTGGTACACAGATCAATGGTAAGAGACACCTACTGACTTTGAGTCAGTCCTTACACATTGCATTCTATTTCCCTTAACAGTAGTAGCTGTCAGCTGTACATGATACAGCAAGCATAATTTACTACAGTGACAGTTGTCATGCCTCAGAATGAGGGTGTGGGGGGACGGCCTGTCAATTCCTTTAGACCTTTATAAAAGCCTGATATTTACCTACTTTCTTTTGCTTCAGAATCACCAGTTAGCTGAAACACCTGATGTTCATAAGGCTCATTTGCATATATTCCATGTGCCTCTGATGCAAGAGGTTTGGGAGGTCACTCATTGGAAGTTCTAGCTTTGCTGGAGTTTTCATTTTGTTTCTATTGATAGGTTTTTCAGTGACCTTCTCACTCATTGTTTTAGTTTGTTGTTTGGGATATTTTTGCAATGATCCAAATGATAATGGGCATCAGTTGGGTATAACAGCCCTGTGTTTCTGATGCTTAGTCAAGCACTCTGCTTCTTGCTGATGAGTTTATAATAAGGCTGAAATATGCATATCCACAGCTAGTGGGGTTTCTTTACTGGCCTGAAAGTGTGTATTAAATTGATGAAACAAGTAATGGGCATGCAGAATCACCAATTAGCTGAAACACCTGATATTCAAAAGGATCATTTATATATATATATATCCCATGTACCTCTGATACAAGAGGTTTGGGATGTCACTCAGTGGGAGTTCTAGCTTTGCTGGAGTTTTCATTTTGTTTTTACTGATTGTTTTTTCGGTGACCTTCTCACTCATTGTTTTACTTTCTTTTGCTGGAAGTAGCTAATAGCTATTTATAACATAGAACGGGCTCTGACAGATACATAAATGAGGTTCACTCAAGGAAATATAGAAGCAGCTTTGTTACAGAAGATGTGTTAGATGAGAGTGATTCACACTCCTGCTATTCTATCTTAATGGCATGAGAAAATAGCACCACTTATTTATGTCTAAAATGACTCATATAAAGTGAGCTAGAAATGCATTCTGGGAAGAAGGAATGAAAGCAAGAAAACAAGATCACATTACCCTGGCAGGCCCCATTGACCACCCATTTTGGAGAAACACATTAAATTGTAAAAGAAGCACTTGGAGAAAACAAAGTTACAAATAAAAACATGCTATTTGAGTTCTATGGTGTAGTTTTCCTTTAATGTGCTTGTGAGTGAATGAATGTTTGTGTGTGTGTGTGTGTGTGTGTGTGTGTGTGTGTGTGTGTGTGTGTGTGTGTGTGTGTGAGTGCGAGTGTGTGTGCGTGTGTTTGAGTTTACATTTATGTGCCTGTGGAAAACATATAGCACTGAGAGTTCACAAAACGAATAATGCCCAACATATGCGTGATTAACAGTTTACCAATAAAATGGTCATGTCTCAAAACTTGACATAACTCTAGAGAATGGACATTCCTATAAAGGTACCTGATCTGTATCTAGTCATATTATAATGGGCTTGCCAGGACAATATAGCTCCTAAGCAAAAACAGTGCTGAGGGATTTATTTTATGTTTTCTTTTTATTTTTGGAAGAGGCACACAAACTGTGATATTTTAAATAATTTCTTTAGAATGCACTTAGAAGGCTGTAAAAGTAGTAAGCTATTTTTGATTGCTTTTCTTGGGTTCATGGTATATACACCCTTAACAGAAGAAGAAGGCAGTATTGGGAAAGAAAGCTTATGACACAAGTTGTCAAGTTGCTCTATTTGCATTATAAACCAGTGTTCACCTGAGGGGCAGGCAAAGAAAACAACTAGAGGGAAGAAATACTGCACATTCTTAGTGAAAATATACTGACTTGATTTTTTTTAATCTTCTTTCCAATTCTTTACTTCTGTGTAAGAAAATATTGTGTCTGTGATAAGATTAAAAAACATACTCAAATGTCCATTAACCTTGCTCACTATTGTCACTGTATTTGTAACTATACATATACATGGTTGAAAAGAGTCTTTGGACCAGCTCATCCACCCTGTTAACAAATACAATAAAAACTAAAAATAAAAATAAACTATGGTTAATGACGCTGAGCTTTTTTAAATGTAGAAATAGGCAAATATCTCAGTCTTTGTATATGATAAGTAAAATATGCTGATAACTTTTAGATTGGTAGGACGGAATTTAAAAATAGAATACAAGGTTGCATTTAGAGTCTTGCTTCCATATTCATCCAACCAAGCCTGTGTCAAAGAATATTTTGCAGTAATATCAGTCATAAACTGTGATAGCACCTAGGCTGGAGAGCAGCCAGTACCCAGCTCAGGATATAAGTAGTTCTATAAATCTAAATCTTTGTGAGGGGATCCCTGTAGAAGATGCTGTAAATCCATCACAAGAAGCTTATGAGTTACAGCCTGAGTGTCCCTGAATGTTACTTATTACAAGGCTAGTCTCAGCTGCTAAGCTGCGAAACAGTCTCATGTTACAGCGTACTAGTACTGTAAGCCATTATTGTGCATCTGGTCATATCCTAAACTTAAAGCCTGCAAATTCTTTGTGTGTGTGTCACTCTGTTGTTAACTTCAGCTGCAGCAATGGTTGTCACCCTCTATTTGATTTTCCTTAGTACCCCAACCCCCAGTGATTTATAACTACAGGCTTTGAGATAGCTTAGTACTTGTAGTACATTAGCATTTAATTTGTTGTCAAAATAGTTTAGCAAAGGATATGAAATGGATCATGTTTCCCAAAGCCTTACTGCTGTCTATTAAATATTACAACATTTTGGAGGAAGCTTGTCACAGGCACAGAAATAGGAATAAACCTATCCTTACCAAACAGCTGGACATCTTTTAACTGCTTACCAAACAGCAGGACATCTTTTAACTGCTTTTTCACTTTCAGAGATATTAAAGCCTTACAGTTCTCCCGTCTCTTGTTTGCACTGCTGCCTGATCTGAAATTTAAAAGTTATCTGCAATAACTGACCTACCATATAGAGGATTCATGTTAACTCATCAACAAACAATTGTATGAGTGTTGATTTAGCATACCACTTTTCACAAACATAAAAAAATAATTTATCTGTCTAATCTGTCTATTTATCATCTATCTATCTATCTGTCTATTTTTGCAGATTGCAAGATCTCCTACACAATCCATGTAGGGAGGAGATCCCCACATCCCAGAGTTATTTATACTATTATTATATATACAAGCTCCACATTTGCCCAACAGTGAGGAAATGGCAATGCCACTGAGCAGTCACAAAGCAGTTTTCAATAACAGTAGCCTGCTGAATCAGCACTTGCAGAATTGGCCATTGAACAGTTGACATTGTCCAGTATGGCAATACCACAGTGACAACTGGTGAGCTTGTCAGCAGTATATATGTCAGCCTTGCACAACAAGCGTAATAATCTTGTTGCCTTAGTACGTAAATATTTGAATTTCTCATCAGAAAAAGATTTGAATTTCTCATCAGAAATTAAACCTTTTGCAATAAGTAATAAAACAGAAATTGAAAACTGGGGAACCAAGACAAGCTTTTTAGAAACCGCTATGACTCTGCAGGAAATACTACTGCATGAAGAGTGTTCATTGCTATAAAAGTGAAACACACTATGTTTGACTCTTCAGTTCGATTAAAACAGTAAGCACCAGAAAACAGAGATTGATGGAATGATTTGTGCCAGCAGGATTAATAGTGAATAACTGTTAAAGGGTCTAACACAACAGTCTTCCTAGGGACTCAGGTTCTAAATGTATTACAGCTGTCACCTCCAACACTAACCCTTAAAAGAGCATATCACAACCTTCTAGGCAGATAGCATTCAAAGTACAGAATTTTGTTGATAGACTTTTTTTTCTGATAAATGTTGAATCCTGGATTCTGTCAGAGAAATTAAATCATGATCTGGTTCTACATAGGGCTGTATCAAGACTCTTCTACTAATGTAACTGCAGGTGTAACACTTTCCCCAATCTATACCACTTCTACTATCACAATAGCCTTCCAAAGAAAGTATTCATCTACTCTTTCCATCAAGTGGAAAAATTTTAACCATCTGTTCAACACCGCAGATTATGCTCTGGATTTCCTACAATAAAGCCTCCTTGATAAACAAACTGACATCCTGTCCATAAAAGAAAGTGTATGCTTATATGTCTAGGGCCTGTATGCCTAATGATCAGAGCTGCTTCCTCTGCTATAGAAGAGTGTAGCAGTGCCTAGGCTACATAGTACCACACATTCAGTTGGACTGAATAACAAAGATGACATCCCTGAAAGCATTAGAAGCTTTGAATCTTTACTAGAAAAGTGATCAGACAATCTCCTAGTTTTGTTTTCACCCAACATTTGATGTATTCGTTGTAACAGAAGAGCAGGTTATAGATGTGATATGTACTATCAGCGAGGGGACTGTTTAAGAGAGATTTCCTCTGGCACCTGCTCTGACACCCCACATATTTGGTGCAACCTGCTGCAGGGAAAATACTAGATGCAGGCACCAGTAACAGAATATCAAACATGGCTCCTCATTTATGTAAGGATAAACACTCACTGAAAGATGTGGGCACCAGTAAAAGAAGAAGTATCAGGCTCAGCTCCCCATTTATCTAAGGATAAGCCATCACTGAAAAATGCAGGCACCAGTAACAGAAGCAACATCAGGCACGGCTTCCCATTTATCTAAGGATAAGCTATCCCTGAAAAATGCAGGCACCAGTAACACAAGAAACATCATGCATGCCTCCCATTTATCTAGATAAGCAGTCACTAAAGATGCAGGCACCAGTAGCAGAAGAAAGACCAGGCATGGCTCCCCATTTATCTAAGGATAAGCAGTCATTGAAAGATTCAGGCACCAGGGCACCAGTAACACAAAAAGCATCAGGCACAGCTCCCCATTTATCTAAGGATAAGCAGTCACTGAAAGATGCAGGCACCAGTGACAGAAGAAACATCAGGCAAGGTTCCCAATTTATCTAAGGATAAGCCATGACAGAAAGATGCAGGCATCAGTGACAGAAGAAACATCAGGCAGGGTTCCCCATTTATCTAAGGATAAGCCGTCACTGAAAAATGCATTCACCAATAACACAAGAAGCATCAGGCATGCCTCCGCGTTTATCTAGATAAGCAGCCACTAAAGATGTAGGCAGCAGTAACAGAAGAAAGACCAGGCATGGCTCCGCATTTATATACAGATAACCAGTCACAGAAAGATGTGGGCACCTGGGCACCAGTAACAGAAGAAGTATCAGGCTCAGCTCCCCATTTATCTAAGGATAAGCCATCACTGAAAAATGCAGGCACCAGTAACAGAAACATCAGGCATGGTTTCCCATTTATCTAAGGATAAGCCGTCACTGAAAAAATGCATTCACCAATAACACAAGAAGCATCAGGCATGCCTCTTGTTTATCTAGATAAGCAGTCACTAAAGATCCAGGCAGCAGTAGCAGAAGAAATTCCAGAAATGGCTCCCCATTTATCTAAGGATAAGCAGTCACTGAAAGATGTGGGCACCTGGGCACCAGTAACACAAGAAGCATCAGGCATGGCTCCCCTTTTATCTAAGGATAAGCAGTCACTGAAAGATGTGGGCACCAGTAAAATAAGAAACACCAGGCATGGCTCCCCATTTATCTAAGAAAAAGTAGTCACTAAAAGATGCAGGCACCAGTAACAGAAGAAACATTAGGCACGGCCCCCCATTCATCTAAGGATAAGCAGTCACTAAAATCTGTAGGCACCAGTAACAGAAGAAGCTCAGGTGTGGCTCTACATTTATCTAAGAATAAACAGTCACTGAAAGATGCAGGCACCAGTAACAGAAGAACTATAAGGCTCCCCATTTATCTAAGGATAAGCAGTCACGGAAGGATGTAGGCACCAGTAACAGAAGAAATATAAGGCAAGGCTCCCCATTTATCTAAGGATAAGTAGTCACTGAAGGATGCAGGCACCAGTAACAGAATAAACATCAGGCATGGCTCCCCATTTAGCTAAGAATAATCAATCACAGAAGGTGACAGGCACCAGTAACAGAAGAAACATCAGGCATGGCTCCCCATTCATCTAAGGATAAGCATTCACTGAAATCTTTAGGCACCAGTAACAGAAGAAGCTCAGGCGTGCTCCCAATTTATCTAAGAATAAACAGTCACTGAAAGATGCAGGCACCAGTAACAGAAGAAATATAAGGCAAGGCTCCGCATTTATCTAAGGATAAGCAGTCATTGAAGGATGCAGGCACCAGTAACAGAAGAAATATAAGGCAAGGCTCCATATTTATCTAAGGATAAGTAGTCATTGAAGGATGCAGGCACCAGTAACAGAAGAAACATCAGGCATGGCTCCCCATTTAGCTAAGAATAAGCCATCACAGAAGGAGACAGGCACCAGTAACAGAAGAAACATCAGGCAAGGCTCCCAATTTATCTAAGCATAAACAGTCATCGAAAGATGCAGGCACCAGAAACAGAAGAATATAAGGCAAGGCTCCCCATTTATCTAAGGATAAGCATTCACTGAAAGATACAGGCACCAGTGACAGAAAAAACATTAGGCATGGCTCCCCATTTACCAAGGATAAGCAGTCACGTAAGGATGCAGGCACCAGTAACAAAAGAAAAATCAGCCATGGCTCCCCATTTATATAAGTATATGCAGCAACTAAAGATGTGGGCACCAGTAACACAAGAAGCATCAAGCATGCCTCCCCATTTACCTAGATAAGCAGTCAGTAAAGATGCAGGCACCAATAATGGAAGAAAGACCAGGCATAGCTCCCCATTTATCTAAGGATAAGCAGTCACTGTAAGATGCAGGCACCCGGGCACCAGTAACACAATAAGCATCAGGCACAGCTCCCCATTTATCTAAGGATAAGCAGTCACAGAAAGATGTGGGCACCAGGGCACCAGTAACACAAGAAGCATAAGGCACAATTCCCCATTTATCTAAGGATAAGCAGTCGCTAAAGGATGCAGGCACCAGTAACAGAAGAAACACCAGGCACAGCTCCCCATTTAGCTAAGAATAAGCCATCACTGAAGGAGACAGGCACCAGTAACAGAAGAAATATCAGGCAAGGCTGCCAATTTATCTAAGGATAAACTGTCACTGAAAGTTGCAGGCACCAGTAACAGAAGAAATACAAGACAAAGCTCCCCATTTATTTAAGGATAAGCAGTCACAGAAAGATACAGGCACCAGTAAAAGAAGAAACATCAGGCATGGCTACCCATTTACCTAAGGATAAGCATTCACTGAAAGATGCAGGCACCAGTGACAGAAGAAACATCAGTCATGGCTCCCCATTTATCTAAGAATAAGTAGTCACTGAAAGATGCAGGCAACAGTAACAAAAGAAACATCAGGCACAACTCCCCATTTATCTAAGGATAAGCCATCACTGAAGGATACAGGCACAAGTAACAGAAGAAACATCAGGCATGGCTCCCCATTCACCTAAGGATAAGCCATCACTGAAGGATGTAGCCATCAGTAACAGAAGAAACATCAGGCATGGCTCTCCATTTAACTAAGGATAAGCAGTTACTGAAATCTGTAGGCACCAGTAACAGAAGAAGCTCAGGCATAGCTCCCAATTCATCTAACAAGAAACAGTCCCCAAAAGATTAAGGCACCAGTAACAGAAGAAACATTAGGCACAACTCCCCATTTATCTAAGGATAAGCCATCACTGAAGGATGCAGGCACCAGTAACAGAAGAAACATTAGGTATGGCTCCCCATTTATCTATTGATAATCCAGTACTGAAGGATGCAGGCACCAGTAATGGAAGAAGCATCAGGCATGGCTCCCCGTTTCTCTAAAAATAAGCAATCACTGAAGGATGCAGGCACCAGGGCACCAGTACCAGAAGAAACATCAGGCATGGCTCCCCATTTATCTAAGGATAAGCAACAACTGAAAGATGCAGGCACCAGGGCACCAGTAACACAAGAAGCATTAGGCACAGCTCCCCATTTATCTAAGGATAAGCAGTCACTGAAAGATGCAGGTACCAGTAACAGAAGAAACATCAGGCATGGCTCCCCATTTATCTAACAATAAACAGTCACTGAAAGATGCAGGCACCAGTTACAGAAGAAACATCAGGCATGGCTCCACATTTATCTAAGGATAAGCCATCACTGAAGGATGCAGGCACCAGTAACAAAAGAAAAATCAGGCACGGCTCCCCATTTATCTAAAAATAAACCATCATTAAAGGAGGCAGGCACAAGAAAAAGAAGAAATATCAGGCAAGGCTCCCAATTTATCTAATGATAAGCACTCACTGAAACATGCAGGCACCAGTAACAGAAAAAAATTAAGGCAAGGCTCTCCATTTATCTAAGCAGAAGCAGTCAGTGAAAGATCCGGGCACCATTAACAGAAGAAACATCGGGCAAGGCTCCCCATCTATCTAAGGATAAACAGACAATAAATATGTGGGCACCAGTGACAAAAGAAGCAACAGGTATGGCTCTCCATTTATCTAAGTATAAGCCATCACTGAAGGATGCAGGCACCACTAACAGAAGAAGCACTAGGGATGGCTCCCCATTTATCTAAGGATAAGCAGTCACTGAAAGATGCAGGCACCAGTAACAGAAAAAACATCAGGCACGGCTCCCCATTTATCTAAGGATAAGCCATCACCAAAGGATGCAGGCTCCATTAACAGAAGAAGCATCAGGGATGGCTCCCCATTTATCTAAGGATAAGCAGTCACTGAAAGATGCAGGCACCAGTAACAGAAGAAACATCAGGCATGGCTCCCAATTTATCTAAGGATAAGCCATCACTGTAAGATGTGAACACCAGTAACAGAAGAAACATCAGGCATGACTCCCAGTTTATCAAAGCATAAGCAGTCACTGAAAGATGCAGGCACCAGTAGCAGAAGAAACATCAGGCATGGCTCTCCATTTATCTAAGGATAAGCCATCACTGAAAGATGTAGGCACTAGTAACAGAAAAAACATCAGGCATGGCTCCCCATTTATCTAAGGATAAGCAGACACTGAAAGATGTGGGCACCAGTAACATAAGAAACATCAGGCATGGCTCCACATTTATCTAAGGATAAGCAGTCACTGAAAGATGCAGGCACCATCAAGAGAAGAGACTTCAGGCACGGCTCCCCATTTATCTAAGGGTAAGCCATCACTGAAAGTTGCAGGTACCAGTACCACAAGAAACATAAGGCATGGCTCACCATTTATCTAAGGATAAAGCATCACTGAGAGATGCAGGCGCCAATAACAGAAGAAGCATCAGGCATGGCTCCCCATTTATTTATGGATAAGCCACCACTGAAGGAAACAGGCCCCATTAACAGAGGAAACATCAGGCACAGCTCCCCACTTATCTATGGATAAGCCATCACTGAAGGATGCAGGCACCAGTAACAAAAAAATCATCAGGCATGGCTCCCCATTTATCGAAGCATAAGCAGTCACAGAAACATGTGGGCACCAGGGGACTAGTAACAGAAGAAAAATAAGGGACTGCTCCCCATTTATCTAAGGATATGAAGTCACTGAAAGAAGCGGGCAGAAGTAACAGAAGAAGCATCAGGCAGGGCTCCCATTAATCTATGGATAAGCTGTCACTGAAGGATACAGGCAGCAGTCAAGAAGAAACATCAGGTATGGCTCCCAATTTATCTAAAGATAAGCAGCCACTGAAAGATGCAGGTACCAGTAACAGAAGAAACATCAGATATGGCTCCCCTTTTATCTAAGGATAAGCTGTCACTTAAGGATACAGGCACCAGTAACACAAGAAACTTCAGGCATGGCTCCCGATTTATCTAACTATAAGCCATCACTGAAGGATGCAGGCACCAGTAACAGAAGAAACATCAGGCATGGCTCCCAATTTATCTAAGGATAAGTAGTCACTGAAACATGCGGGCACCAGTAACAGAAGAAACATCAGGTATGGCTACCGATTTATCTAAGGATAAGCAGTCACTGAAAGATGCAGGCACCCGTAACAGAAGAAACATCAGGCACAGCTCCCCATTTATCAAAGGATAAGCCATCACTGAAGGATGCAGGCACCTGTAACAGAAGAAACATCAGGCAGGGTTCCCCATTTAGCTAAGGATAAACAGTCACTGAAAGATGTAAGCACCAGTAACAGAAGAAACATCAGGCACGGCTCCCCATTTATCTAAGATTAAGCCGTCACTGAAGGATGCAGGCACCAGTAACAGAAGAAGCATAAGTCACGGCTCCTCATTTATCAAAGGATAAGCAGTCACTGAAAGATGTAGGCACCAGTGACATGAGAAACATAAGGCATGGCTCCCCATTTATCTAAGGATAAGCCATCACTGAGAGATGCAGGCACAAATACCTGGAGAAACATCAAGCATGGCTCCCAATTTATCTAAGGATAAGCTATCACTGAAGGATGCAGGCACCAGACAAAGAAGAAACATCAGGCATGGCTCCCCATTTATCTAAGGATGAGAAGTCAATAAAGATGTGGGCAGCAGTAACAGAAGAAGCATCTGGGATGGCTCCCCAATTATCTAAGGATAAGCACTCACTGAAAGATGCAGGCATGAGTAACTGAAGAAATATCAGGCATGGCTCCCCATTCATCTAAGGATAAGACATCACTGAAGGAAGCAGACATCAGTAACAGAAGAAGCATCAGGCACAGCTCCCCATTTATCTAATCATAAGCAGTCATTGAAAGATTTTGCACCAGGGCACCAGTAACAAAAGAAGTATCAGGCATGGCTCCCCATTTATCTAAGGGTAAGCAGTCACTGAGAGATGCAGGCAACAGTCACAGAAGAAACATCAGGTACAGTTCCCCATTTATCTAAGGATAAGCAATCACTGAAAGATGCGGACACCAGTAACAGAAGAAACATCAGGCATGGCTCCCCATTTATTTAAGGATAAGTAGTCACTGAAACATGCGGGCACCAGTAACAGAAGAAACATTAGGTATGGCTACCGATTTATCAAAGGATAAGCCATCACTGAAGGATGCAGGCACCTGTAACAGAAGAAACATCAGGCAGGTTCCCCATTTAGCTAAGGATAAACAGTCACTGAAAGATGCAGGCACCAGTAACAGAAGAAACATCACGCACGGCTCCACATTTATCTAAGGATAAGCCATCACTGAAGGATGCATGCGCCAGTAACAAAAGAAACATCAGGCACGGCTCCCCATTTATATAAGGATAAGCCATCACTGAGAGAGGCAGGCACAAATACCTGGAGAAACATCAGGCATGGCTCCCCATTTATCTAAGGATAAGCTATCACTGAAGGATGCAGGCACAAGACAAAGAAGAAGCATCAGGCACAGCTCCCCATTTATCTAAGGATGAGAAGTCACTAAAGATGTGGGAAGCAGTAACAGAAGAAGCATCTAGGATGGCTCCCCAATTATCTAAAGATAAGCACTCACTGAAAGATGCAGGCACCAGTAACTGAAGAAACATCAGGCATGGCTCTCCATTTATCTAAGGATAAGACATCACTGAAGGATGCAGGCACCAGTAACAGAAGAAACATTAGGTATGGTTACCCATTTATCTATGTATAATCCATTACTGAAGGATGCAGGCACCAGTAACAGAAGAGCATCAGGCACAGCTCCCCATTTATCTAATCATAAGCAGTCACTGAAAAAGTTTGCACCAGGGCACCAGTAACAAAAGAACCATCAGGCATGGCTCTCCATTTATCAAAAGATAAGCAGTCACTGAAAGATGTAGACACCAGTGACAGAAGAAACATCAGGCATAGCTCCCCATTTATCTAAGGGTAAGATATCACTGAGAGATGCAGGCACAAATAACTGAAGAAACATCAGACATGGCTCCCCATTTATCTCTGGATAAGCCATCACTGAAGGATGCAGGCACCATTAACAGAAAAACATCAGACACAGCTCCCCATTTATCTAAGGATGAGAAGTCACTAATGATGTGGGCACCAGTAACAGAAGAAGCATCAGGGATGGCTCCCCATTTACCTAAGGATAAGCACTCACTGAAAGATGTAGACACCAGTAACTGAAGAAACATCAGGCATGGCTCCCCATTTATCTAAGGATAAGACATCACTGAAGGATGTAGGCACCAGTAACAGAAGAAGCACCAGGCACAGCTCCCTATTTATCTAATCATAAGCAGTCACTGAAAGATTTGGGCACCAGGGAACCAGTAACAAAAGAAGTATCAGGCATGGCTCCCTATTTATCTAAGGGTAAGCAGTCACTGAGAGATGCAGGGCATCAGTCACAGAAGAAACATCAGGCACAGCTCCCCAATTATCTAAGGATAAGCAATCACTGAAAGATGCAGACACCAGTAACAGAAGAAACATCAGGCATGGCTCCTGATTTATCTAAGGATAAGCCATCACTGTAGGATGCAGGCACTTATACCAAAAGAAAGATCAGGCACAGCTCCCCATTTATCTAGGGATAAGTAGTCACTGAAATGTGTGAGCACCAGTAACAGACGAAGCTCAGGCATGGCTCCCCATTTAAGTATTAGCAGTCACTGAATATGGGGGAGACCAGTAACAGAAGAAGCATCAGGCATGGCTCCCCATATATCTAAGGCTAAGCCATCACTGAAACATGCAGGCACCAGTAACAGAAGAAACATCAGGCATGGCTCCCCATTTATCTAAGGATAAGCCATTACTGAGAGATGCAGGCACCAGTAACAGAGGAAAGACCAGGCACGGCTCTCCATTTATCAAAGCGTAAGCTATCACTGAAGGATGCAGGCACCAGAAACAGAAAAACATAAGGCACAGCTCCCCATTTATCTAATGATAAGAAGCCACTAAAGATGTGGGCACCAGTAACAGAAGAAGCATCCAGGGATGGCTCCCCATTTATCTAAGGATAAGCACTCACTGAAAGATGCAGGCACCTGTAACTGAAGAAACATCAGGCATGGCTCCCCACTTATATAAGGATAAGACATCACTGAAGGATGCAGGCACTAGTAATACATGAAACATCAGGCACAGCTACCCATTTACCTAGGGATAAGCAGTCAATGAAATCTGCGGTTGCCAGTAACAGAAGAAGCTCAGGCATGGCTCCCCATTTATCTAAGGATAAGCCATCACTGAAGGATGCAAGCACTTGTACCAGAAGAAAGATCAGGCACAGCTCCCCATATATTGAAGGATAAGCAGTCACTGAAATCTGCGGACACCAGTAACCTAAGAAGCATCAGGCATGGCTCTCCATTTATCTAAGGGTAGCCAGTCACTGAAAGATGCAGGCACCAGTCATAGAAGAAACATCAGGCATGGCTCCCCAATTATCTAAGGATAAGCAGCCACTGAAAGATGCGGACACCGATAACAGAAGAAACATCAGGCATGGCTCCCCATTAATCTAAGCATAAGCCATCACCGAAGGATGCAGGCACTTGTACCAAAAGAAAGATCAGGCACAGTTCCCCATTTATCGAAGAATAAGCAGTCACTGAAATCTGCAGACACCAGTAACAGAAGAAGCATCAGGCATAGCTCCCCATTTATCTAAAGAAAGCAGTCACTGAAAGATGTAGGCACCATTAACATAGGAAATATCAGGAACGGCTCCCCATTTATCTAAGGATAAGCCATCACTGAAAGATGCAGGCACTAGTAACAGAAGAAACATCATGCACAGCTCCCCATTTATATAAGGATAAGCAGTCACTGAAAGGTGCAGGCACCAGTAACAGAAGAAACATCAGGCATGGCTCCCCATTTATCTAAGGATAAGCTGTCACTGAAAGATGCAGGCACCAGTAGCAGAAGAAACATCAGGCATGGCTCCCCATTTATCTAAGGATAAGTAGTCACTGAAAGATGCAGGCACCACTAACAGAAGAAATATCATGCACGGTTCCCCATTTATCTAAGGATAAGCCATCAATGAAATCTATGGGCATTAGTAACACAAGAAGCATCAGGCACGGCTCCCCATTTATCTAAAGGTAAGCAGTCACTGAAAGATGCTGGCGCCAGTAACAGAAAAAACATCAGACATGACTCGCCATTTATCAAAGGATAAGCAGTCACTGAATGATTTAGGAATCAGTGACAGAAGAAGCATTAGGCATGGTTCCCCATTTATCTAAAGATATACAGAATGCAGGCACCAGAAACAGAAGAAACATCTGGCTCAGCTCCCTAATTATCAAAGAATAAGCAGTCACTGAAATCTGTGGGCACCAGTAACAGAATAAGCATTAGACATGTCTCCCCATTTATCTAAGGACAAGAAGTCACTGAAGGATGCAGGCACCAGAAACAGAAGAAACATCAGGCAGGGTTCCCCATTTAGCTAAGGATAAACAGTCACTGAAAGATGCAGGAACTAGTAACAGAAGAAACATCAGGCATGACTCCCCATTTATCAAAGGATAAGCCATCACTGAGAGATGCAGGCACCAATAACCGAAGAACCACCAGGCATAGCTCCCCATTTATCAAAAGATAAGTGGTAGCTGAGAGATGTAGACACCAGTGACAGAAGAAACATCAGGCATGGCTCCCCATTTATCTAAGGATAAGCTATCACTGAGAGATGCAGGCACAAATAACAAGAACCATCAGAAATGACTTCCTATTTATCTCTGGGTAAGATTCACTGAAGAATGCAGGCACCATTAACAGAGGAAAAATCAGGCACAGCTCCCGATTTATCTAAGGATAAGAAGTCACTAAAGATGTGGGCACCAGTAACAGAAGAAGCATCAGGGATGGCTCCTCATTTATCTATGGATAAGCACTCACTGAAAGATACAGGCACCAGTAACTGAGAAAACATCAGGCATGGTTCCCCCATTTATCTAAAGGTAAGCAGTCACTGAAAAATGCAGGCACAAGTCACAAAAGAAACATCAGGCACATCTCCCCAATTATCTAAGGATAAGCAATAACTGAAGGCTGCAGGCACTTGTACCAGAAGAAAGATCAGGCACAGCTCCCCATTTATCAAAGGAAAAGCAGTTGCTGAAATCTGTGGGCACCAGTAACAGAAGACGCATCAGGCATGGCTCCCCATTTATCTAAGGATAAGCCATCACTGAAGGATGCAGGCACTAGTAACATAACAAACATCAGGCACAGCTCCCTATTTATCTAGGGATAAGCAGTCACTTAAATCTGCAGGCAACAGTAACAGAAGAAGCTCAGGCATGGCTCCCCGATTATCTAAGTATTAGCAGTCACTGAATATTGGGGACATTAGTAACAGAAGAAGCATCAGGCATGGGTCTCCATTTATCTAAGGATAAGCAGTCACTAAAAGATGCAGGCACCAGTAACAGAAGAAACATGAGGCATGGCTCCCCATTTATCTATGGATAAGCCATCACTAAAGGATGCAGGCACCAGTAACAGAAGAAACGTCAGGTACGGCTCCCCATTTTTCCAAGGATAAGCTATCACTGAAGGAAGCAAACACCATTAACATAAGAATCATCAGGTATGGCTCCCCATTTATCTAAGGATAAGCAGTCACTGAAAGATGCAGGCACCAGTAACAGAAGAAATATCAGGCACAGCTCCCCAGTTATCTAAGGATAAGCCATAACTGAAAGATGTGGGCACTAGTGACAGAAGAAACATCAGGCAGGGTTCCCCATTTAGCTAAGGATAAACAGTCACTGAAAGATGCGCACACCAGGGCACTAGTAACAGAAATATCAGTCTCAGCTCCCCATTTACCTAAGGATAAGCAGTCACTGAAAGATGCAGGTACCAGTAAAAGAAGAAATATAAGGCATGGCTCCCCATTTATCTAAAGATAAGCAGTCACTCAAAGATGCCAGCACCTGTAACAGAAAAAACATCAGGCATGGCTCCCCATTTATCAAAGGATAAGAATTCACTGAAAGATGTAGGCACCAGTGACAGCAGAAACGTCAGGCATGGCTCCACATTTATCTAAGGATAATCCATCACTGAGAGATGCAGGCACCAATAACCGAAAAACATCAAGCACGGCTCCCCATTTATCAAAGGATAAGCAGTCACTGAATGATGTAGGCACCAGTGACAGAAGAAACATCAGGCATGGCTCCACATTCATCTAAGGATAAGCCCTCACTGAAAGATGCGAGCACCAGGAACAGAAGAACCATCAGGCACAGCTACCCATTTATCTCTGGATAAGCCATCACTGAAGGATGCAGGCAGCATTAACAGAGGAAACATTAAGCATAGTTCTGCATTTATCAAAGGATGAGAAGTACACTAAAGATGTGGGCACCAGTAACAGAAGAAACATCAGACATGGCTCTCCATTTATCTAAGGATAAGCAGTCACTGAAAAATGCAGGCACCATTAACATAGCAAACATCAGCCACGGCTTCCTATTTATCTAAGGATAAGACATCAATGAGAGATGCAGGCACAAATAACTGAAGAAACATCAGGCACAGCTCTGAATATATCTCTGGATAAGCCATCACTGAAGGATACAGGCACCATTAACAGAGGAAAAATCAGGCATGGCTCCCCATTAATCTAAGGATAACAAGTCACTAAAGCTGTGGGCACCAGTAACAGAAGAAGCATCAGGAATGGCTCACTATTTATCTAAGAAAAAGCCATCACTGAGAGATGTAGGCACAAATAACTGAAGAAATATCAAGCATGATTCCCCATTTATCTCTGGATAAGCACTCACTGAAGGATGCAGGTACCATTAATAGAAGAAAAATCAGGCACTGCTCCCCATTTATCTAAGGATAAGTTATCATGGAAGGATGCAGGCACCAGTAACAGAAGATAAATCAGGCATGGCTGCCCATTTATCTAAGGATAAGCAGTCACTGAAAGATCCAGGCACTAGGGTATCAGTAGCAGAAGACTTATCAGGCATGGTTACACATTTATCTAAGGAAAAGCAGTCACAGAAATATGTGGGAACCAGTGGAAGAAGAAGCATCAGGCATGGCTCCCCATTTATCTAAGGATATACAGTCACTGAAGGATGCAGGTACCAGTAACAGAAGAAACATCTGGCTCAGCTCCCCAATTATCCAAGAATAAGCAGTCACTGAAATCTGCGGGCACCCGTAACAGAAGAAGCATCAGACATGGCTCCACATTTATCTAAGGATAAGCAGTCACTGAAGGATGCAGGCACCAGTAACAGAAGAAACATCTGGCTCAGCTCCCCAATTATCCAAGAATAAGCAGTCACTGAAATCTGCGGGCACCAGTAACAGAGGAAGCATCAGACATGGCTCCACATTTATCTAAGGATAAGCAGTCACTGAAGGATGCAGGCACCAGTAACAGAAATAACATCAGGTGTGGCTCCCCATTTATCTAATCAAAATCAGACATAAAGATGCAGACACAATTAACAGAAGAAACATCAGACATGGCTTCCCATTAATATAAGAATAAGCCATCACTGAAGGATGTAGGCAATAGTAACAGAAGAAATATCAGCCATGGCTCCCCATTTATCTAAGAATAAGCAGACACAGAAAGATGCGGGCACCAGTAACAGAAGAAACATAAGGCAAGTTCCGAATTTATCTAAGCTAAAGCCATCAATGAAGGATGCAGGCAGCAGTAAAAAAAGAAGCAGCAGGCAAGGATCCCCATTTAGCTAAGGCTTAGCCATCACTGAAACATGCAGGCACCAGTAACCGAAGAAACATCAGGCATGGCACCCCATTTATCTAAGGATAAGCAGTCTCTGAAAGACACAGGCACCAGTAACAGAAGAAACATCAAGCATGGCTCCCCATTTATCTAAGGATAAGCAGTCACTTTGTAAATATTATAATATTATAATTGTACTTTTTAGTACACATCTATATCATTCTTATTTTAAGTATGAATTTATTGGCATTAATTGACGAGTTTTTTTAAAAAAAAACACACATTATGTTTATTTTTCATGTATTAACAAGTTTTATATTTATATACATTTTTATTAGATTATTTAGTTGTTGAATTTATTAGAGATTCACATTACCATTACTACAGTAAGTTATTATTAATTTTAAGTGGTTAAAAATATTTGTGTAATTGTTTAATCGTTGATGTCATTTCCTGTACTGTTAAATATTTAAGGGAGCTTGGATAACAGTTTATGTATGTTTTCTGAAGAAGTTCACGCATTAAATTTAGTGGATGAAAGCGCTAAAACATTGTGTTCTTATTTTCTGTTACTTTGGATTTATCACCGGATTTGGTTGGACTGCATTTTAGATTTCTACTGTTTCGTTTTTCGTTTTTGGTGTTATCTGGGAGAGATCCATGGCAGCAGAGAACGGGAGCCCAGTTAGTCAGACAAGTCAAACAAGTTTATTTAACCTGTCAGTGTATCCAGTTCCCGAGAGTGTGTCTGCTTTGACTTGTTCTTCCTAACATAAGTCCCAGGAAGAACTTATTTCTCTCATAGTATGCATTGTCAAAGAAAATTTGGAAAATCAAACAAATATGGTCAACAACATCAAAGGAGGTGGAATATTGTCCGCCGACGGGTCAACAACAACAGTGAGACATAGTGAAAATGTTTCAGCAAGTGGAGATATTTTAAACTCACCGCTGAGAGACACAGGAAGTGACGTGATGGTGGCACTCAACGGAACTCAACCAGTGGTTCCAACAATGGCAGCCACGAATGTTCCATTGCACATAGCGACAAAACAGAGGCTAATGTGTGGGATTATGTTTGTAAAAACAACACAAATCCTTTTTCTGGTGTAACAATGGACATTACGGACACAACAACAAGTAAGTCAAACACTGACACCATTTATTTGGACAAAGTTAATTGTAAGAAATCCTTATATGAACTTGAGAAAATGTTTTTTAGGTATGTTACCTTAGCACTAGAGATATCCTACTTGGAAGAATGTATCAGCAGGAAACTCATACCATGAGGGTTGCGCACGGCTAAGTTTCTGAACTGTGTAAAAGTAGGAGACGAATTGAGTGAAAACTTGATAGAACTATATAACAACACCAGTTTAACTATGATGCACTTACTAGTAGTTCACTACCAAAAAGAATTAACTGTAGTTAAGGACACGGTTAAAGATTTAGATGACAAAATTAAAAGATTTAGCAGTTTCAAAGATAACGCAGTGATGTACAATGGGATCGAGGCAAAAGCTGATAGACACAGAGCCACTATAGTGGCCAGAAATCAGTCTAAACTAAAGAAAGATATTTTAGCGTATAAAATGAAACAGCCTTATTTGTCACAAGATATGGTGGTGAATGCATCAGCCACAACCGGACATTCAAATGATAGTAATCATTTATCAGGGAGTAACACAGAGACCGTTGGTAATGTAAAAACAAGACAAGTTTTGGTTGAAAATAACATCACTGTTGACAGTAGGAGTACCACTAATGAAAATGGTATCAACACCAATGCACAGACTGGCGATTGTACAACAGAGAACACGCTACACAATCGAGTAAACTACGCAGAAGTAGTTTCTAATGGTGTGCAGGTGCAAAATTCTGGCCCTTTTCCCATGATCCCTGTACAAAGCAAACAAACTTACAGGTGGAACAACACCACCAAGAACAAATGGAAGGGCAAGGGCAAAGGGAAAAATTACCATCAAAAAAGGCAAAAGTGGTGAATAATTTGGAGACAAGAAAAACAGCAGAAGACTTCTGTATTAGTGTAATTAATTTGTCAAACATTGTTCTATTAAATGAAGCAGTACATGTTTTGAAAAAAGGTTTTTCGTTCATACCCACAAATAACATCAATATAGGGGAAATTGTTGATAGATTTCAGGTTGTATCTGAGAAAACTTAATTTAAGTTATGTTATGCAAGATGTACGTGAAAGACCTACCATTGCTTTCAATAACGAACCTAAGAAAGCAAGCACATTCAATCCTCCCCTTCACACCACTCTTCAAGTGTTTCAAAACATATGTGAGAATGAGTTTAGAAAGGTGACTTTTTCCAATCATTTACAGAATTTAAAACAAAAAGAAAAAGAAGCCTTACATGATCTATGTACGAATTCTGACATTAGAATCATGAAGGCTGACAAGGGTGGTAAGATAGTTGTTATGGATACCACTCATTACAACAATACTGTGTTAAAACTGCTGGATGACACTAATATTTACAAAAAAGTTAACATTAAAGAAGTGAAACTGAGCTTCAAACAAGTTGACGTAGCTTTGTTTGATATGTTCAGTCAAGGTGAGTTAGATTACAATAGGTATGAGTATCTTCAGGTGGAACATCCAAAATTGGCAACATTTTTTGGTATACCCAAGATACAAGCCAACCAGGGAATACCACCATTTAGGCCTATTATATCAGCAAAAGGCTCAAAGACTGAAAACATATCAATTTGGCTTGATTACTTATTAAATCCAATAGTGCAAAAGTCCAGATTTTACATCAGGGACTCTTGGCACTTACTGGAAGAGCTACATAACTTAAATACATCACTGGACACAACATTATTTGGCACTCTTGATATCAGGTCCCTATACACCTCGATTAATCAAGAAGAGGGGTTAGAATATCTCAGGGAGTATCAAACTAATCACACAGGTTTTGACACCAATAAGACAAACACTAATTACAGTCTGATGGAATTAGTTCTTGACAATAATTTTTTTAGATTTGATAAAATCATTTACAAGCAGATTTCAGGTGTAGCAATGGGAGCAAGAGTAGCTCCATTGTTTGCAAATTTGGTAATGGCAAATTGGGAGTTAAAGTTTTTAGTGAAACACCCAAGTTACATCAAGGTACAATCCTACTTCAGATACATAGATGATTTATTTTTCTTGTGGACAGGTACACAAGAAGAGTTTTTTGGTATGGTCGAAAACATGAACAAAACCACAATTTTTTTAAATTTCAAAATAAGTGGTTTTGGAGAGAACATTTCTTTTCTGAACATTTCTTTAGGTATGGATAAAGTCAACAATTTATTCAGTAGTAGAATATTCAGAAAAGAGATATTTGCCAACCCATATCTACATAGAGATAGTCTACACCCACCGCACATGAAAAAAGGTGTTGTTAAGGGTCAAATGATCCGTTTAAGCAGGCTCACGACAGATGATAGTATTTTTTCTGAAGAAATGATGTTCTTGAGATCATTGTTTGTTCACAGAGGTTATGCAGTGGAATGGATTCAAAGGATAGAGTAAGAAGTAATTCCTTTAAGACAAGGCACAGCCAAACCCATTTTGTTATCTGGTGACATCTGTCTAAGTACTGATTCCAACACTGGTGACACTGATAACAATTATAACATCGCTTTCCCGTTACCCATAGTAAACGAAATGTGGTTAGTAAAAGGTATAATAGAAAACAATTGGAAAGTATTGTTGGGTAACTAAGAATTAGCAGTCACTTTAGGTGTCAGACCCAAACTCACCTACAAAAAGGTAGTTAATTTGAAGTCCATGCTAGAAGCTGGTAACACCAAACGTTATGACACAAGTAGAATAGTTAGTACCAAGAGAGGTACATTTGCCTGCCAAAATTGCAAACAATGTAGGTTTATCGGTAACAGTTCATGCACATTTGTCAAATCTTTAAATTACACCATCTGGGCTAAAGGTTATTTTAATTGTAACACAGATTATGTGGTTTACTTTGCTCGGTGTGTGTCTTGTGACCATTTTCATATAGGTAAAACCAAAAGAATTTTGAAACGAAGGATTTATGAACACAACTTGGCTATAAAAAACAGATAAGTTAAATTCTTTGGCAAAACACACAGTTATTTGTAAACAATTTAAGAAATTTGAATTTTCAGTGTTAGAACAGATTAACAAAATTGAGTACTCTAGTGATCTAAATAACATCTTAGAATGCAAAGAAATATTATGGCAGCTAGTGTTGGCTGCAGATAAGTTGCCAGGACTTAATGAGTCGATCAATTTAAAATGTTTTTTACTGAATGGATAAATTAGTTGTATATATTATAATATTATAATTGTACTTTTTAGTACACATCTATATCATTCTTATTTTAAGTATGAATTTATTGGCATTAATTGACGAGTTTTTTAAAAAAACACACATTATGTTTATTTTTCATGTATTAACAAGCCCCGGGATTCATGAACCTTGCGCCAGGCGCACGCATGGCGTAGGCGCCACAACGCCAGACAGGGCCACCGAGCGATTCAGGTACGATCCAAACCCACGTGCATCAGCGGCGTACGCTGGAGTTGCGCCGCCTCTGGCGTAGGTATGTTAAATACCCCATGTGCGGTGTTGCACCATGCAAATGAAGGCAAGTAGCGATTCATGAAGTGGCGCAGGCGTAGCATAACAGCACGGCAATGTAAACCAAAAAAAACGGTTTACATATATCCAAACATGACATAGGAGTAACGGAAGGCTGCCAACGTCAGGTGTCATAGTGGTGCAACATGGCAATGTGGAAAGAAACCGAGAATGTCAAAAGAAAACATGCAGAAAATGTAAATAACGACATAAATGTTATGTACGCAAAAAACACAGCAGAACCCCAGGACATGTCCACGGAAGGTGAGGAACAATGAAGTAATATGACAATGCCATAAAAGAGCAGTATAAGACACATCAGCATCACAGCCACAATACACCATAGTATGAATGGAAAGCCACAACCACAGCCCAAGGGTTGCCAAGGAGTGGCGGCGGTGTCTGGCGCCGTAACCATGTATTAGTAGTCAATGCCATGAAAATGAGGCAGATAATACTGAATCGCAAACCCCCGCCGGCGTAAGGCTGCACCAAACGGCGCAGCGGTAATACACCGAGGAGTGGCCTAGAGGGAATAGCTGTCAATCGCAGAGGGGTGTGCCACTGTAGGAGGAAGCACATTGGAGCCCAGCAAACCTGGGCTGTACAATGCACATCACAGCATCAGGACTGGCGTGTGAGGAAATAGATGCGCTGAGAGTACACAATGCGCGCACAGATGCATGTGCACGAGGATGACTACGTTCCCCAAACCAGTCATGTGACGGCCGCCCCGTCAACAACCATGGATACAGGAAGGTGATGCGGAGAATATGAGGAAATGCGGAAGCAGTGTAATTGGAGTCGTAATGAGCAATTAACACCAATCAACCCACGAAGGGCAATCGGCGGCAGCTGACAACTCTGCATGCAGAAACCTGCAAACGGGAAAGGGGAGGCATATGAATGCAAAGAAAGTAGTGGATGTTGCAGAAATGCAAAGAGCGAAGAACCGATACAGCACAGCCAAGGAGAGAGTTAGCATAACGGGGGCGGCAGACAAAATGCATGAGATGCCATGTGCCTGCAGGATGCACTCCCGTAAATAGTAGGTGCAACGTGCAGAAACAGTAAAGTAAGGTGTAAAGCTAAACCAATGCAGGCAAGTGTAATGTAACACCAAAGGCAACAGCGTTGCAGTGCCAACGGTAAAACACGGAAGATAACCCACAGATACGGCAGCAGAGACACACCCAATGACATCACTGGGTGTACAGCACAACACTATAAAGTGGGAATGCACACAACACACGGCGCAAATTCCCAAACGCTGCACCTTACGGTGTAAACACACGGGGAACTTTTAAAATGTATATGTTGGGTGCTGCCGTGGCCGTGATGCATCGGCATGTGTTAGAGACAGACGGAGTTGCGGAGGAGGGTGCCGACAACTACCGGAGGCCTCAGAGGAGAAGGAGAGTGTTCAGACCAAGGGTGACCTACCAGGGGCTGCAAGACCTGGAGATAGTAGAGCATTACAGGGTGGACAGGGACACGTTACAGCAAATAGTGGAGCTGTGCCGGCCAAGCCTGTGAACAAGAGACAACAGAGGGGAGCCCATCCCAGTGGACACAAAGGTATGTGTAAGCTTGCGAATACTGGCAACAGGTACCTTTCAAAGGCCAACCGGGGATATAATGGGCATCTCACAGGCATCAGCATCCAGGGTACTACACCAGTTTCTGGATGCCATGTTATGACATGCCCATGAGTATATATACTTCCCCAGATCTCAGGAGGAGTTGGCTAGCAATATGCGCCACTTCCACCGTGTGGCACAATACCCGGAGGTACTGGGTGCGATAGACTGTACGCACATAGAAATCAAGTCACCACCCGGTGAGCAGGGTAGACGCTACATAAACCGCAAGGGATTCCTTTCCATCAATTGCCATGTGTGCAATGCGCAGGGCATTATCATGGATGTGTGTGCTGGCAGCCCTGGAAGCTACCACGACTCCCATATCTGGCATGCCTCACAGCTGTATCAGGTATTCGCCAGGGGGGACATCACACAAGGTCACCTTGTGGGGGATGCTGGCTACGCATTGGAGCCGTGGATGATGACACCCATCAGAAATGCACACACACACATGCAAGAACGCCATAATGAGGCACACGCACAAACCAGAATAATCATAGAGCGTGTGTTTGGGATGTTGAAATCACGGTTCTGGTGCTTGGATACATCTGGTGGAGCCTTGCAGTACTCTCCAGGCACATGTGCCCACATATTCATAGTATGTGCTATGCTACATAATATGATCCTGCGGAAACAGCTGCTGCAGGGACATAATGGTGTAGGGCCACCAAGCCCGCCACAACTGCCAAGGCAAGCACAGGCACAGGGCGTTCAGCGCCATGAACACACTGTGCCAGCCCCAGTAGGCAAACGGAGGCATTCCCAATATGCCTATGCCTTGGCAAAGAGGGAACGTATAGCACATACTCTGACAGCGCAGGCCCCATGGACTGACACCTCCCTACCTGCACACACAGTGAAATGGACGGCACACAAACATGTCCGCCCGTAATGTGTACCGTATGGGCAGTCCCATGTGTGACTCCAACATAGGTAGCACCCAAACACTGCACAACCAACAGCCAGCGGAGCATGGAACGCCAACACCTCAATCAAGACGCTGGTCCGACAGCAGACGGCATAGCCGTATGCTGCCACGTTTGGCGCAAGGTGTCTACATATGTACATATGTGCATACACAAATATGGAGATAGATATCATTACACACGTAGAAATATATGTACACATACACAGATATAAAGTACAACAAGTTAAACAGGGAATCACAGGGATGCAAGGTTACAGAGAAGTAAGACGCGAACTCTCAACATAGTAAACATACTGAACGACAACCCGACTATCCGGGAGGGTGGACAGAGCAGGGAACGCCACCCATGGAAAGGTCAACCCACCTAAATGCATATTCGCCATTCGGGATGATCACCAGGCCACGATACAGTAACAGGACATGTGCGTGTAATATTCTTAGGATATGAGGGCGGAGGTAGACACCGCCGCCGGCGATGTGGTCAACGTAGGTACTGTGTGCAACCGTCCCTGCGAAAGCGGCAGTATGTGTATGTGTGAGGTGAGGGTGTCGTGTGTTCCGCTGTGCCAGTGTAATGTGTGTGACACTGTAAAATGTGTATGTAGGTGACATGTGACAGGCGGAGTGGAATAACATGTGTAGGCATATAGTATAGGAACCACAGGCGTATGTATAGCAGTACCCACAAAGTAGTACTGAGAGCTCCTCACTGGCTAGGCGCGTGGCGACGTAAAATGATGCAAAGCGAAAATGTCCCAGAATGTACCACAGGAGTATAGCCAACATGAGATGCAAAGGACGCATGTACAAACCATCACCGTATGTATGGCGCCGACATGTTAATTCCAATACGATATATCGGCAACGTTACGCAGCAATAGTTATGTACCGCGGAAATACGCATGTGCTACCCTGGCACCGATCGTGGACACGTATCGTCCCATAAACACCGCTGTGTGTTCTACGAGTGTTAAACAAGCAATCGCCACCCGAATAGGTGGCAACCGGTAGCATACAGGCCGTCCCAACTACAGGACCACAATGACCGTAAATATCCGTGACAAAATGCCAAGGGATAGTCGGCACGTACGAATAGCTGCAGATATACTACCGATGTGACGGAGGAATACATGCAGGAAGCACACAAGCAGGCGGTACCGACAGCAGACGACATCAAGAAAACCTACACTCCTAGAACAACAGACAGGTAACTTGCAGCTCCCCAGGCAGGGATGGAGCACACACACAAGCATACCGTGTATGTACAAATGCAAGGCCCACAACCCGTACCCATCACCCACAGCCGCCGATATACCCCATCGCACATATCAAAGGGATACAAGCCGAAATAGCAGCAAAAACATACAGGCAGTTAATGACAGCGGCATACCCGCAACATCTCGCGTGGGAAACACTATCAGCAGCGGATGCATACCTGCATCCGTTGTGTACAGGAATACAAGAGCTATGTTACACATCAGAATGCAAAACGCCATCGACAGATGCCGGCAGGACACGGACACCCACATGTGGAACATAATACCATACCCAACACACACAATCCACGGCTAACACCACAGCGAAATGTACCTGACGCCACACATAGCGGTTGCAGTCACACATAACATAACACAATACATACCATCCCCACGAAGGTAGTGCAGATAACCAACGCCCAGACAATGAATGAACCATGCCCTAGTTCCGACGAGTATCATACGAATGGAGGAGATGCACAGGTGATATACGCATAAGTACACACCGAGGAACAGCTATTGGTGTGATGAACCCACATGCCGCAGGTGACGACGGATATAAGGAAGACTCCCAGGATAGTCAAACTGTATGTTCATACCGAACAAAGACGTTATTCCTACAAGAGCCAATCACTTGTCAGTAGCGAGACTCAAACGGAATACGGAAAGCAATACAGGAAAGGTATGTAGAACCCACGAGATGTACTGGTGTGTAACGCATGATATGTATGACAAATCTGCACTGTATGTGAACGGTGTTTGTCAGTAAAGATACCTGTCCATAAAGCAGAGAGTGGTGAAAGGTGGTTATGTAGTGTTAACCCGCTGAGCATACCAACGACTGTGGACACCGTGTGCACAGCAGTGGGACATCATGTACACAGCTGGGATAACCCAAGGGGTGCCATAGTGATTTAAAACACAGAACAATGCCACCACCCACGCTGATGCTGGCAGTGGATGTCCAACAATGAAGTGCCACAGCAGGGGATAGGACATGTATGTATAGTGTCACAGCACACATGTGTTTGGGCAGATATTGTCGATGTCATATGTAATGTGTGCACGACGTGCACGTATGCCTCGCAGTAGGGGTGACTATGTCAAGTATGTGTAATGTAAAGCTATCATGATGGATACGTTCAGACATTATACACAGTATCACAGGCATAGCATGCATGATGGAGGTATGGCCTAGTGTTATGTACATTAACAGGATATGTATGGCCTGCACATATGGGACAGAGTAGTAGCAGAATAGCCACCCGAAATGGAAGGAACATCAAGTGACCATGTCCAAGCTATCTGTAGCAGGTGCAATGTGTGCAACAATGATGTCTGGCAGGTCCATGTGTAAACACATGTGCAATGTACACAGTCGTGTCACCCCCCCCATGGTACTGTCCACTGAACAGCAAAGGTGGATGTCAACTGCATGTCTACACAGTACTGCCGTTGTGGTGGTCCCATGTGTATGTGTCACCCTATCAGCAAGGGAGCTATCACATGACCAGTGCCACAGTGTGTCCCTGTGGGATGTGCACAGGACCTATGTTCTACAGCATGGTGTGTGTCTAGTCTGCGTAGGTAAACAGAAGCCCAGGCTAAGCAATGTGGCTTGTGTGCACATATGCATGAGTGCTTCATTCACCCTGCCCACTGCAAATGCCATGTAGGAGTACTACATGCATCAGTAATGCGGAGGACATGGCCCATGGCAGAGTACATGACACCCCTGTGTAAGTGGTAAGCAGATGAGTACAGATGTGTTCCCCGTCTGTCATCTGCATATGTAAACTGTCTGAGCCTGGTATACATCACGGCATGACTATACTGTGACATGGAAAGGTGTAGCCATTGTGGAAGGCACACCACGAATGTGTTATAGTAACCCTGCCCGTGTGTAGATATGTGTATGGCACAAGTACAAAGGCTACCAATGTCCCAGCAACACACATAGTCCAGATATGTGTGGCCCTGCAGATGTGTACCCACGCCACAGTGGAATATGGCAACCACAGCACCATGTGGGGCATGTGTGTGTACAGCAACCATGTACAATGTGATATGCATGTATAGGGACAGTATCCACGTGATACCCAGTGGATGACTGTCGCTATGCAAAGGTGATGTGTATGCACCATGTGTGATGTATCTGACACAATGACATCTACACGATATATCTGCCACACCGACACCTGTATGGTTGTTAGCAGTATGAGCTGGTGGAGCTAGAATGCTGCCAGGTATGTAGATGTGGGATATGTAGGTATGGACATTACTCCGTGACAGCATGTTGTGTATGTAAGCAAATAGTGAACATGAGGGGCCACATGACTGAGGACTGTGTAATGCCACATGTACCTTACATGTCGTAGGTAGCATGATATGCTTGCACCACTGTGTGACCTGTCCAGGAGTCACATAGCCTAACATCCTGAGACACAGGGTATGATGTGATGGTGGATGTGTACATTGCCAATACCAGAATGTGGAATGGTGCTGAAGGGCAATGTGGGATAATGTCTGATCTGTTACCCTCTGTACTACACCAACCACCCATGCAATGGTATGACAGGTGGCCATCATGTGGATGTGGTGTGCTGTGGCACACAGACGCCCAACAAGGGTGCCAGTAAAGGCATGGAGGTCGTCAATGAGTGTGTGAAGCATGGATGTGAGGATGTGCCCCAGTGCCATACCGAATGGTGCAGTCATGTCTGTATGAATGCAGTCCCACACGTGCAATGCACTACCACCCATGTGTAGTGTGATAGATGCGGTGGTGTGGTGGTCAAGGTACACAACGTCCATGAAAGGGCTAGCAGTTAATTCAGTGGGCTGCTGCAGAGACACATAACAACCAGTTTGGTAGGATATAACAGCTAGGGAGATTGGAGGTGACATTGGGACAGTGTCCTAGGACATAATGTGTGCATGGCAGTACCATGTATGTGTCCACAGGGACAATGCGATGTCCATGTATGGATTGGAACCCTGTAGTGAGTGAGAGTGTGTATTATTGGTAGGTATCCCATTGGCTGGCATGTTGCCAACAACATCTGTCGGCAATGCCAGGGTGACTGTCGTATGCTACATTGAATGTGGATGTAGCCAAACAACACAGACATACCACCACACTGCGTGAGGGCCCACACTGCAAAGTATGGTGGTCATGTGTAGGTAGCTAGCTGTGGAGTATGTGATGGACCACGAGGACACACCATGACTGTCAAGTGATGCACCACACACATTTGAACATACCCACCGTGCAACAGCCTGCACATGCGCCCATACAGCACATGTGCATGGAACATGCATACCACCGTGGCGTCTGTGAAAAGGCCAGTACCACCATGTCTCTGTGTGGAATAGCATGGTCCCTACCAGTGCATACATGTAGCGGAAGTGCATTGTGATATGTGTCAGCATAGTCATGTATACTGTCCGGCTGCCGGGGTGCCATGCCATTAACTACCCTGTCAGCAGATGTCAGTAGTACCGGCTGTTGAGCACATGTACCATGTATGCTGCAATGGGTGTGTGTCCAGGGTGTGGCTAGCAGAGCCGCAAAGCATATATGTCCATCAACCAGAGGGGGGATGTCTGTAGGTATAGCACACAGACACATGGAGGTATGGTGCATGCCAAGGGTAGTGTAGGTATGGTATGTCTTGTTTAATGTGTCACCCAGCTATGTGTAGTGCATGGCCAAGCATGTGTGGGTACATGGGAGTCCATACTAGGGAAGTGCGTGTTGCTGTCAGCACATGGCAGTAGCAACTGTCCGAGGTGCAATGTACAGTATGATAACACAGCCAGCATGTAACCTGTGGTGTACAGTGTACTCACCGTCACGTGTCACAATGTGTCTAGCGGTCACAAACATGGGTATCCGAACATGGAGTACCTATGATGCATTTGTCTTAGAAAAACATACAGTATGTGTGTAAATCACTGTGTGATGTGGGATCCACTCACCTGTGTGTGTTGCAGTCCAGGTATGTGCCTGGGAGGTATGATCTGTGTACAATCTGGACTGGCAGGTGTGCTCTGTAGAGCATGGAGGCAGGTCCCAGGCACCGCAGATTAATGTCAGGCATGCCTTACTGTGTGTGCAGTGCTTGTGTACAGCACAGTGGGGGGTGCAAGCATTGTCACACATCACTGCATGCTGTGCCTGCCTGTGACAGCCCTGCTGGCGACAGACATGTGACACTGCTGCAGAGGCAGCATAGCATGTGAAGATGTACATGTGGGTCCCACACCCTAGGCAGATGTCTGCAGGTCATGTGTGCCACAGTACTGTGGTTGACCATGACTGTCATACTGGATCAATACCACATGCCTGCATAAGTACAGTATGACCATAGTCAACAGTCGCAGTGACAGAGTAGGCAAATGTACAGTATCCCCGTGTGCAGACCACTGCCTACTGTACACTTGGCTAGACACACACCCAGAGGGTGAATACACCATTGAGCCATCAGATGTCCCAGTCCACGTAGCCTGTACAATGTCATCACAGGGTGGTCACAATAGCATGTGGTAAGACAGACATGTTGTACCAGGTGATGTGTCATGTGTGCATATGTTGACTTGCACAGCCGTTCACATGTCTGCAACATACTGGTGCATGATGCATACTGTTACATGATGTGTGGAACTGCACTGTGACACACAACAGGGCCATCTGACACAGGTGTGTTGTGAATGGTGTAACCCATGTTCACACAGGATACACACTGCTGCTGTTGGCAGCCATGCTGGTGGCTACCAGTGGTGCATGCAGTGGTCATACAGACATACTGCATACAGTGTTCATGCAGGGATGTCCATCCTTGTGGATGATGTGTTGCTACGTGAAGGTAGGTGTGTGTTATGAATGTTACACATCCAGATGACACCATCTGGTGCAGTCATGGTCGTCAACAGCATCACACACATCCACAGCAGTCAGAACCCTGTCCTGAGAATGTGTGTCAGTCACCCTCGTATTGTGTGACATATGTGCACATGGCAGAACACCTCCCACTGTCATCTAGGATGGCTACGTGATGGCTGGAATGTGCCGTGATAATGTACAATGCTGGTAGCCCAATGAAGTAATCAGCA